>NW_023365764.1:0-1138 GCF_000003815.2 Branchiostoma floridae
ATTTTATCTAAGTACAAAATGTAAATGGAAATAGCTCTATGATTTGCCACCCACAAATATTGACTAGTATTGACTAGAAAATATTGAATAAAGTTTGAAAAAAATTATTAAAAAAAAAAAAATATTGACTAGTATTGACTTGCCTATGAAATTTGCATCAAAGTTGGAAAATGAATACACCTTTATAATTGAATTTATTCAATTCATAACGTTTAAAATAAACTTAGCTCCAGGAGAAATAGATACATTAGTCATTACTGTTTTTGGGAGCAAATTCTTCCTCGGTACATCACGATGAAATAATGAATAAATAGTAAAAAAAAGTTGTGTTTCCAGTTATGGTACTGAGAAAACTGGTCGGTGGGAAGAGATTCTCTTATTTTTCAAATCTATGCCGAAGTGATTCACCAAATACAATGTAGTAGACTTAAGTAGAAGTGTGAAACTAAAATCAACCAGGTATTTTCAACATCATATTATTCATTTGTAATTATACAGATACAAGAACAAGTATGTCAATAAATTGAACAAAGCCGTAAAATGAACTATGTTAACTACACATTCTGGTTTTAAAAGTCCCTATATCTGTTCACACTCCGTTGTGAATTTTATCACTCAGATGGACAAATAGTATAGTTTCGGCAGGATTTTGGTATTGTTGGTCGAGCAACTGGAACATATTCCCCTATTCCTAATATAATTTAAAGATAAAGAATTAAAAACAATGATTAGGTTGCGTAAAAGTTGACATAAAACAATCAGCTACAAAGCCATCCAACCAAGGTTTAAAACCTTGACACTGTCTAAAATGTTTAAAATCTTAAAACTTACGATCCACTGCTCGGTAAGTCACGTGCTCTATCTGCAAACCGTGAACACACAGAAGCGATGGATTATTAAAACTCATTCCTTGACAAAAACGAGTTAAAAGGTTGGGTAGGTCCAATTTCTCTGTTATTATTTATAAACATTACAGTTCAACTTCTTTGCTTCAGAATCCCTGCATCCAAGGAGGTAATATCAAGATCTTGATAAAACCTCCGAATCATACTAAAAGTTATGGGTAGTTCTACACTTGCGTTAAATATTTGTTTACATGATGAAACATATTACAATCTCGTATTACGGCCATATTAAA
>NW_023365764.1:1238-3347 GCF_000003815.2 Branchiostoma floridae
GTGGGTGATGGATAAATATCGATTAATATACATTTTCAGAATGAGGCAAGATTGTAGCGTTGTTGTTGTTGTTGGCCCACAACATGGTTTTCTGGAGACTGGAGACATATCTTCTTGCTCGTTCACGACAAAAGAAAAGCTGTGAAAGGATAGACATGTATACATTGTACCAAGGAGTTTTCTTCACGTTGTACCATGAGTATTAATCATTTTGCGGGAAGAAATGGCCAACGTGAGGAATTTGTGCAAAGGATATTGGGAAACTACGGAGAGATCTTGGGAAACTACGGAGAGATCTGGCGGGCGACTCACGTCTCTGCAGGTGCAAGTCTTTGAAACCAGGCCTCAAATTGAAATCAACGCGGTGTCCCGATTGCCCGGGGCCACTTATAATTTAGGCCGGGACCACTAGAAAACGACTTTGTGACATTTTTGGGACCGTAGAAAAATAACACCAGAGTGTCAACCCATCAAACGTTTTTCTAGCGCGCTACTCAGCGGCTTTCAACCACCCCGAACCCGTTATGAAAGATATGAAAGGCTGTATAACAACGTTTACACCTGCCTGTTCACTTTGTGGTTTCATTTGGTTGTTTTGTCAAAAACTTGGCGTTATGACATCAAACACACCTTGGGGGCGGGTCATTAACCATTCATTGCACAGTATTACCTATTTGATACACTTTACTTTGTGTGTGTTTAAACGGGAAAACATTTTTGTGGAAAAAATGGAAACAAACCATCTTCCGTGCTTGTGAGGATGCATGGCTGTGGCCTCATCCAAGCCGGCAACAATTGCTGGTAACTGTTCCCAGCTCAGGCTGTGCAAGCTCATGAATTGAGAGGGGAAATGAAAAGAATATTATTGGTTAACTGAAATCATGAAAAATATAACATGCAACACAATAGGATACATCGAAAACTGCTAGTTTTCACCCCTTAAATGAGGGTAACCCCCCTTAAATGAAATATTACAATGTGTCTTGGGTTCAATTCATCATATGCAAGTTTCAGTACTTTCCGGGGTGCGGCTGACTGTTGTACAGTCTGTCGAATGCTGTCGTTGTCTTTGTAATCTTAAATCATGTTTCTAGATCCCTCCAAAATTAACAAATTCCGAAGGGCAGTCCCGAAATAAGTGCCCCACGGTTTTTGCACTTAGGGATCTCTTTATTTTTCCATATATGTATATTTTGTTGGTGGATACAAATTTAACATTTTTTTGGTGGATACAAATTTATGTTAAATTTTGTACTGGAAGAATCGTAACCTGGGACAAATTGTAACATTGTAGATCAATTTAAATACATCTTTCGACGGAATAATCATCAAATTCATCCTCCCAATATCTTTGTATATTATCGGGATTACAAATTATGTTGCCTTTGTGAAGAAATGACATATAGATAATCTTATTAATTTTTGTCAATTTTAACCATGAGTGATTTGATCTGGTGGGCAACATTGGACCTACCATCGGTTATTTATCTAAAAGTTTTTTTCCAAGTAGTAGGTATAGCTGATAGTATTTGATTACACTCTAACTTGTCCATAGTATAACCGAATTTTACCAACAAGTCATTGTAAGATAAAAATCTTCCTTCTGTATCTAATAGGTCATTTATATAAGAGATACCATATTTTATTGGTTTAGTCCATATTATAGGCTTATTTTCAATTAAGATATTTGAATTTTACCATTACATGGCAGTTGTGATTTTACATCTTGAAGAGTTTCGGGTGGCTTGAACTGAAAAGCTTAAGATAACCATAACGTCTTTAAAGAAAGGGTTTGTGGGGACATGTACAGATAAATGAGTAAACAGGTGATTGATATAGACAGGTGCATGAATGAAAAAGTCCCTGGCTTACTAATGGGTTAGAGACACTTAGCACTTGTTTATAAAAAGAGTTTCCAGTAAAAATCTGGGGCAGCCATGAAGCTTTGGTAAAGTAGGTAAATGTATTGAATTTAACCCCCCTTTTTCATATGTGTTATGGACAGTTTTACGTTTCAGTTTCAGTCTGGTATTCCAAAGAAAGTTAAAAATTGTTTTTTTTTTAATCATAGATACGGAAGAATCCTCTCCAGGTGATGGTAATGCCATG
>NW_023365764.1:4142-20283 GCF_000003815.2 Branchiostoma floridae
TTTCTGCCGAACCTGCACGGGAGACGTGAGTCGCCCGCCAGATCTCTCCGTAGTTTCCCAATATCCTTTGCACAAATTCCTCACGTTTGCCATTTCTTCCCGCAAAATGATTAATACTCATGGTACAACGTGAATAAAACTCCTTTGTACAATGTATACATGTCTATCCTTTCACAGCTTTTCTTTTGTCGTGAACGAGCAAGAAGATATGTCTCCAGTCTCCAGATAACCATGTTGTGGGCCCTGTTTAAGGGAGCTGTCATGCTCGTGGGGCAACAGTTTATTAGCATATCCTTCCTGACCGGACTTCTATCAGACGTAAACAATCGCAGGTCATTTGCATGCGGCGCTTCCATCTTGGGAGAACAGAAGCCACCCAAATACAACAACAACGCTACAATCTTACCTCATTCTGAAAATGTATATTGATCGATATTTATCCATCACCCACCAGTAACTGAATTTTAGTCCTTACTTTCTTATCTCAGTTATGTTTCCTTGTATTTCGCTGATCTTCAGAGAATAATTTAGCCACACAAACACAACAGCCTAAGACAGCCCCGTAAAAATTTGATATTGCCAAATTCTGAGTAAAATAAAACACGTTTCATAGGCTTCTAACGCCCGCAGTACCGGTTCCTTATATTCTCATTGATTTTTATTTTAGTTTGCTTCATACTTCGTTCCTTTCGTTCCTTTTCGCACTTTCGGTAGCAAAAAAAGCGAAAAGGAACGAAAAGGAAAGTGCCAAAAGTGCGAAAAGGAACGAAAAGGAAAGTACCGAAAGTACGAAAAGGAACGAAAAGGAAAGTACCGAAAGTGCGAAAAGGTACGAATAGGTACGGTTGTTTCGTTTCGGTCCTATTCGTTCCTTTTCGATCCTTTTCGTTTCTTTTCGCACTTTCGGTACTTTCCTTTTCGTTCCTTTTCGTTCCTTTTCGTCCCTTTTCGCTCCTTTTCGTTCCCTTTCGTTCCTTTTCGTTCCTTTTCGCACTTTCGGTAGACCCTTTCAGTGGGTGTCCTTTTGGACTGGTCTATTTTGCAGTTTTACATGGGGTGTGCTGGAAGAGTCCATTCTTGTGAAGGTGGCGATTTAAAAAAATTAACTTTTGGACTTGTAGTATGTCAACGTTTTTCAGTGGGGTTATTTGTGGACTAATCTAATTTGCAATTTTTCATGGGGTGGTCTGGAAGAGTCCATTTAATTGCACGGTGGGGGCAAATTTTTTTCTTACTTTGGTGATTCTGTCAAAGTCCGTTTTTAGCGGATGTATTTTTGGACTGATCCACTTTACATATGGGTATCACAGGAAGGGTACATTCTTGCACACGGAGGGGGATATTTTCAAATTCAGTTTTAGACGGGTGATGATTCAAAATTCCATTTTTAGCGGAAGTTTGTTTAGACTGATCTATTTTACCTTGCGTGAGGGACCTCATGCGTGCGGGACCTTTTTTGGGTAAATTCAATTTTGTATTCGGTTTCTTATTCACAAGGCCCTGTAATCAGTGGGAGTAGTTCTAGACTGGTCTGTTGTCCAAATTTACACGGGGTGCACTGGAGTCCATTCTTGCACAGGGAATTTTTTTTGTAAAATTCATTTTTGGGTTAAACCGTCATTATTAAAAGGGGTGATTTTGGAACAGTCTTTTGTTGCATGGGGAGGGGGTGGCTGAAATATGCTGTATTTGCTCTCAAGAAAATGTCACCCGTCTAGCTATAGTACCTCATTTGTGACGTAGACGTAGTAGATGGACCAAAACTATAATGTATGGAGACCATGAAATACAAGAGGCAGATGAAATTTTGCTATATGGGTACCAGCCTTTTAATACATGTATCTCAAATAACTCACAGAAAATGTCATGAATGGTCCGATAAAGCTGACATCAACGCAAGTGGAAGACAACCGGAGACAGATCTACATCTCACCTGAAGCGGAGAGGATCATCTCCAACCTCCAGCCTCACTCCGTGGACGTGGTGGCAGTGGTGGGACCGATGAGGAAAGGAAAGTCCCATCTAGCAAATCTCCTGTGCAAAAAGAAGTCTGGGTTCCCACTTGGAGACGAACTGAAACCGAAAACCAAGGATTTTTGGTTCTGGATCGATCCCCACCCTGTTCAGACGAACCGATACCTGATGGTTATCGACACAGAAGGTAAGGCAATATTTTTACAAAAGAATACCAAAATGTACAGATATACAAAAGAAAAGAGGGGTAAGATGGTTTAGTCATGTCTGTAAGAGACGTTAGATTCATGTCTGTAAAGTATCATGGCAAATAGTGACTGCAAACATTCATGTCCAGGCCTGGGCGACTACTCTGACGAGGAACAGAACGAAAAAGACATCAAGTACCTAGTTCTGGCCACGCTGCTTTCAAATCACCTGGTCTTCAACCTCCAGGGTAACCCGGACCATAGCTTTGTTTCTCAGCTCAGGTAGGTTTTTTTTTTAAAGCTGTCAGATAGCGGCCGTCGTTAGATGTCATTTGTTGTCATGATAGCGAATGAATGAAAAAAAAATGCCATATTGATTCAGAGAGAGAGAGAGAGAGAGAGAGAGGAATATGTATCTCCACACACACACACACACACACACACACACACACACACATATATATATATATATATATATATATATATATATATATATATATATATATATATATATATATATACATATATATATATATATATATATATATATATATATATATATATATATATATATATATATATGTATGGATCCAAACAATTTAAATCATAGCATGAAGTACAAGCGGTATCCTACCATGCCCATATTGATCAAGAGTAAGGCATTGTGGAGCTTGCAATATTTCAAATTATGCACGAAGAAAATTAATGATCGTACACTCATACCTCCTAGTATTTAGGGTTTCCAATACATTGTGCCAGGATGGGTAAGCGGTTTGCTCCGATGACCATGCCTTTATTACCTCATAGTTCAGTGCATATGTTCTTTTTGTTCAACTTCAGGTTGATGGGGGATCTCGCAGAGCATGTCCGTGTTCAAAAAGATGGTAACGACGGAGGAAGCAACCTTGGTCACCACTTTCCCGAGTTGTGGGTGGCCGTGCAAGATGCGCATCTTAAACCTCATGAAGTTAGTGTTATAGCATAGTTGTGATAGTATGCAGCTCTTTGAAGGCAACTCATATCAAGTAATCATTTTTGTTAGCACTACACGCTCGCAGATTTTGTTGCTTACTCTATATTTTCTTTGCATAGGAACCAGATGGACAAAGTTGCCACATTTTGGTGGCCCTTTAGACAATTTTTCCATTGAAGCTAGAATTACGACTCCTGTCTATAGCAACCACCTGTCCACATAAACCAGATTATATGGGTCCCCAAAGTAGTCTTCTTTGGCAGTTTTGTCACCTTAGGCTGAGATCTATGTCTTCAAAGTACACAATTTTATCCTCCAGAAAAGTGTCCTTTATCTTCGGGAACATACAGACTGTTCAAACCTATGAAAAAGATGTCCAAAATATGATTTAAGGGATTCTTGGAATTCGGAAATGAAAAATATCCGAGAAGCCCATTTGCAATATGAACGCTGTTTATATAAATCATTTTGTAGCCTCATTCACTGGCCTCTTAGCGTATGCAGTCTGGGGGGTTCAACCAAGAATGTTCTGATGCCGGGAAAGGAATATCTGCCGGTAAGCTTCCTTCCCGGTTACCCAAAAACCACCCCCACCCCGACAACTTATGCCATTGCCCAAAGAAAGGCTGGTGAATAAGGCTATCATTTTTGTTCTCTTCAGATAAACGGAAGACGCCTAACTCCTGATGAGTTTCTGGAGTATATGCTGAAGCGAAAAGACGGTCATACAAAGGCGATCCGCTCCCACAACGACATGACTGACGCGGTGAAGGCTTTCTTCCCGAAGCGGCACCTCCGACTCATTCCTGCACCCTCCATAGACTCTGATATCCTGAGGTATGTATATTTGCTTCCAAACAATTTCGTTTTTGACAGCCATCAGCCCACAGCGGGAACATAATCGGCCAAGGAGCCTAAGGATTGTTTGGCAAAATTAGCAGGACATTAGACCCCATTAAGTGTAATATGGTAAACTATTAGAACCAGCAATACCCTGGATTATCTGGTTAGTTTGGTATTCGACGATCATCTGGCGATCCACAAGGACGGTCAAACTCATCGGCAACTCTGTGGCGGGGCATTGGATGTGAGAGATACGCTTGATAGTATTAAGTTGTTTGTTTTTTTAAATTTCAGCAACCTTGACAAAGCGGAAGACAACGTTCTACAAACAGACTACAAGGATACTGTTGGTAACTTCACCAGTGAGATTTGGAACTCAGGTCGGGTCAAGAGGGTCAACGGAGATGACATAAAAACCACCGGTACGTCAATTTTCTATTATATCCATCTATCAATCGAGTATGACATAAATACATGTTATTGAATTATAATTTCTTACTTGTAGATTATTTAGAAAAAAAAGCAAGCAAATAAGTAAGTGTGCTGGTACTTAAGAAAATAGATCTGTTACAGGTCTTCTCCACATCCTGCAGTACTACGTCAAAGCCATCAACGACCCAAACGCCCTGCCGTCAGTCCTCGGTGCTTACGAGGCCATGGCAGAAGGAGAGTGCAGCCGGGCTTTTGAAGAGCAGATGAAACAGTTCCAGGAGACCGTGGAGAAAACAGTGAAGCCACTGATGCCGACTGACGAGGAGACCTGCAACAGGAAAATCCAGACTGAAGAAGAGACTGCAGTTTCCAGGATGTCTGCAGATGTGGGGAAATGGGACAAAGACGGTACATGGAGGAGAAGCCTACAGGTAAGAGGCCTTTACTACTCATTGAATACGAAAATTGTCACATATGACAATTTATAATTCAGTGCAAAGTAAAAGCTGTTACAACAATTTTCTTCAATCAATGACTATTTTGTAAAGGTACAGTATATATCTTCCAAAGTTTCGAGTAGAAGCTGTACTGTTTAAGCATCCCAAATAGATAGCTTCCGACAATATAACCAGCTGCTGGTGCGCTACAGTCTGCTAAGCTGGTGTGCTGCACCAAAGGGAGATTATGCTTGCTGTATATTTTCTTCTCGAACATAGAATATTAAGTATATCATAGTTTGTTTGGCCAAGACATCAGTTGAACGACTGTAATCGCCGCGAAGATGCCAAGGTTGTAGATATGACGTGAAAGTGATTCATCACAATAAAAGCAACTCACCTAATTGCTCCTTTCATTTCAGGGGAAACTCGAGACAGAACGCCTTGCTCTGCTCAAGCTTAACAGCGACAAATCTAAGGAACTCTGCGAGGCGATCATCAAAGAAGTCGACCAGCCCGTCCGACAGAAAGTGGGGAGGGGCGAGTACAACAGAATCGGTGGAATCGATACATACGAGAGGGAGATGGATGACGTGTACAGCGCCTATAGGCAAAAAGGTAATATATCATAATATACAATGATATTATTTTGTCTTTGTTTTTTAATGCAGAGATGAACTAACTAAGCAAGGCAGATGAATTGAAATGATATCCAATATGCGGCTATAGATCTTAAAAAGACAAAGATCAATGGTGATTTGGGGGTTTCTATTGCCTACTCTTGGCAGCGGAAAAATTTGGTGGTCTTGATTGTTGGCATGTTGGTGGAAGTTATTGACGTTTTGTCAGTTTTGGTCCCCTAGTACCTTGACCTAAAACTACAGAGGCAGTTTTGTCATTTCCGTTGTGCTGTCGGTCGTCTTCGTAAGACAAAGTGAGTTTCCTTACTGCAATTCACTTCGTATTGTCGTCGAGAGGCTGTTTCTAATGATAGCCTTTTTGTTTCATCTTCAGCTGCCGGAAAAGGCCCAGCGGTGGAAAAAGTACTGGAGACCTTCCGTGTCACGGAGACGACCAGGAGGAACACGATTAGGGACACCGACGGCAAACTGGTGAAGGAAGATCGTCGGGTTAAGGAAGAGCAGAGAAAGGTGGGATCATTTAATATTCTTGCAATAGAAGAGCCACTAAATATCGATTATTGGTGATAAAACTAACAAAAAGTGATACCATTTTCGTTACCTGGATAGAAAATCGGATTGCTGATAATATCGATATTTTGACACCAAAGAATCTGGTTGAGGATTTGTAGGCAAAAATTATTTTCAGTAAAAGCACTCTTCACTCACCCTATGCAATGTCTGATGTTTCAAAATAGGAGTCATATAGCCAGAGCCGAGAGCAAGATTTTCGGTACCCAAAGGACGTCACATAATTTATCGATTTGTTTCAAACGAATTTATAATCTATTTCCATTTTTGGTCGTTATAATACGGGTCTCCGAACGAGATAAAATATCCAAAAAGCGACAATGTACCAACAGATAAAAGTAAATGTTAAAAAAATATATTCTAATTTCTGTGCCCTGAATGCATGTTTAAGAGATACTAATCTTTACTTATTTCTTGATAGAAACTAGAGGCCGAGGCAGCAGCAGAAAGGGCCGCTGACAAGGAAAAAGTGGCGAAAGCTGAAGCGGCGACGGCTGTCGAGGCAAAGAAGCTCGCAGAGGCCGAAAGGGATGCAGAAACAGCGAGGAGACAAGCAGCTGAAGCTGAGGCCAGACAAGCAAAGGAGGAAAGGCGACGGAGAAATCTTCTGGATATCGTTTTGGATATTTTTGGCTTTTGAACATGCATTCGTGCCGTAGTGGCAAAATACCAAGAGGTCTGAGAGTAGTTGTCAATCCTCAGGGCGATATTTAGAACAATTTAATTAGAAAACGATGCAACTGCGAAGGTAGACAAACCTACATAGATAAGGATTGATACATAATGGGTTATTACTTACCATTGCACTGTTGAAGATAACGTCAGGTACTTAATGGTAATGGGAAAGTTGAGTTGTTCTCTTTCACATTACGTTCAATCTTCTTGCAGAATGGATTGGTATATTATGTATTGTAATGTTATAATTTACACGGTAGCACAAATGTACTTTTGCACAACGTTTGTCCAGCAGTTATTAACTTCATTGTATGCTGAAGGAATTATATTTCAGTGAAACCAGAACTGTTCTGATGAAAACTTGACATGTAAGTTTACCTGTCAAGAAATAGATATACATTTTAAGGCTAATAAGTGTAAACCTTGATGCTTGTATGATTCTCCTTGTATGATATTTCATGTCGCTGTAGAGCACTTGGTGGAAAATAAAGGACAGAATGCTAATGTGTTATTTCTATAGTTTGTCAATTTTATTTGGCATATATTCCAGTGACAATATAAAATAACAGATCAGAAATGACCAACAAAACCTTTTTAATTTGGAAGTTTGGCAGGAATCATGAAGATCATTCTGGTCTTGTTGATTGTCTGAAACAATCTTTCACTCACTTTTGTTTTAATCCTAAAATAATACACTATATCAATGACTATTATGACTTATCAACTGTGTAGAATACTATCTATACAAAAAATGGTAAAGATAGTGGCGTCGTGCTGGCGTAATGGTTGCGGTATTTGGCACCGCTGTTGTGCCCTTGGGAAAGGTACTATACACGACTTCTCTAACTTCACTCTGGGGTAAAAATGGTCATCTAAATTTAACTAAGGACGTTAAAGGCGGTAGAAGGAGGAGGTGGGGTCCGCTTTCATTTTCGCACGTGCCCTTGACAGATGGGATAACAAGCCGACAAAATTGTCTGACATCGGTAGTAAGATCACGCTTTTGCAGCAGGTATTCTTATGACATTTGAAAACTACATTGCAACTTTTGATGCCTTTTGATGTGTGCTGTCTTCATTTGATATCGTGGGAGTTTGTAACACACTACATGTACTATGCAGTTTAGGCCTTTCAGTTTGGGTATGATCTCATCTGTGAGGAGATGCAAACATCGGGATGTCGTTTTGATGATTATCTCGATACAGGCTATCAGTGACAGGTGTGCGGCTATGACCTCATGCGATAATGCTTTTAGTTTCGGTATGACGTTATACCCCTTTAACATAGTTTCCCTACATCGCCACGCCTTTCCAGAGTGTACTAAAGTGACTTACCTGTGCTCTTTGTGTACAGTCGATTGCACGCTATTCCAGACTGCTACTGTTTAGAAGATCTAGAGCAGAGGAGAAAAACTACATTTAAACTTTTGAGGAAATTTCCCCATTTCCACTAGGACGGCGCTTTCGCCGAGCTCTCTCTGCGACATAGAATTTGACAGATCGCTCAACGGATTGTACATATATAGAAACGAATTTTTGTACACTTTGTGCATTTTGCTGTCCTCTCAGTCACACTTTTACAGCTCTCAGCCTCTCAGTCACACTTTTACATGCTGTTATACTCAGCATGAAATCAAAGGTTACACATATAATGTATCCTGTATCCTGCAGTGACAGCGCAGCGCAGCGCCGTCTATCGGAAAGGGGCCGTAACGTCTTGTCATGCATTGTAAAGCGCAACAGTGTACAACGTTACTGTTGACAACATTATAACATCTCCGTTTGGTTAAGATCGTATCTCAACACACCAGGTAATACAGACGTTTCGGGATAGCATCCTGATGTTAATCTCGGTACAGTCTGATAACACTGTAATGCCTTCAGTTTTGGCATGACGTTTTGCTTCCTATTCCATCATTGTATCCCTTGGCGCCTTGCCTTACCAAACTAAGCGTAATAAACGACATGAGGGAAGTCATCTGGTACTGTTGATAGATGGAGACAAAAGTTAGACGATACTGGTTATTTCGTGGAACTTTCTTGTATGTTGCCTCGTACATGTGCGGCAAGCGGTAGGTACAGAATACGTATATGGGACTGTAGTACTGTACCATGTCAGTAGCAGTAGAAACATATGTTATTATCTGAACTATGTCTGAGGTGAAGAATACTTTATCCATCATTTAAGAAGAGACAAAAGACAATGACGAGATTGTGTTCATCGACAGGTACACAGACAAAAAGACCCAAGCGCATCTACTATGAACATCTGCCAGGGATTTTTCGTAATACAAATGTCGGTATCTACTGGGGATTCCCCCTCTTTCAACAAAACCGTGACGTAAGATGGTGGTTGCATTTTAAACGTTTGTTACAAAATACGTGAAGCCATTTTATAATCAGACAAAAGTAGTTGGAAGGGGTCTGTTAACAATGGGAGCCTATCTATCCTTTTGTGATTCTAAAATGGCTATCGACGCGAACCAGTGAAAAATTTTGAATCTGACACGACAAAACAATGCCAGAGGCAGTGTCTGTTCAATGACCCGCGATCTGATGTCTGTTCAGACTGTACTGAGACATACTTCGACTTTCAAACAGTGGAAAATAGGGCATCAAAACACTCTTCATCGTGTTCATATGTTCAGATAATGCTCAATCGATTATTTGTTATTTGAGGAATTTCCATGCACTGTAATATGAGGAAAGGCCGAGCAAGTACTAAATAAACCGTTTATGTACTAAAACACCCTAGATGTTCCTTAACATATGGTACCCAGTTAGCGTGACGAGCACAACGACTGTACCATCTCAGCAGTGTTTTCATTTAATACTTCAGTTGAAGAGTTATTGATAATATTCTGATATTGTAAGCAGTACCCATGTGTAGCATGTTTTCACCCTAAAAGCAAGACATGACAAAGAATGATACTGACATATGTTACCATTGTCATTTAGATCAGCTCTCTATGTCGTAACTTTGTGGAGTATGCTGGTGTGCACGAGACCGCGCAAAAACCTTTCTGTTTCACTATCAACATGACCTCATCAAGATACCCAAAGTTTCGGTGTGACGTGATGTCTAAGTGCTAGTCTCACCAGTGACAAAGGTAGATGTTAGCGTCATGCAGTAGTGCTTCCAGTTTCGGTATGACGTTATGCTTCCCATTTTAGTATCATTTGCTCATAAGGTTATTTCCGAGATTTTCGCAATGACATCATGTCTGACCTGAGTGTAATATAAGGAAGGAAGGAAGTTACCTGTTCTCTTTGTCTGCCGCTGAGTTCACGACAGGCAAGTCTGCTACCATACTGTGCAGCCGATACAGAGGAAACAAAGGCTAAGGTAAGCACTGTGGATTATCAACTTGTCGTACTTCCTGTTTATTCGAGACAAGTATGCGTAACAAGCTCCCAGCTATTTCAGGCTTAATATCAACTGGGCTAGCGAAACTTGAGGGAATTTCTCACCGCTTTAGAAAAACATGTTCATTTAGCCTTATTATATTTGGCTCGGCATTCTTTTCGGAGTAACACATGAATGACACCTTATATCGTAAGAAACAGTGGTATTGTCCTATCATATTGCCTCATATGGTTCATACATGTACGTCCACATACGAGGGAGATATTGTATGGGACGTTACAAGCTGTCTACACAAACTGTTGCTGATATACTGTGTTTTTCGAATCCATACCAGAAACTCTCCGAAAACAAAAAAACAGACAGAAATTGAAGTACATGAAAATGTCTGGACGTGGGACAAGGTTTAATGATCAGATTATTCTCTGCCGACCAAAAACTGTAGATTGCCAAAAGCTGTGTCTTTCTAGCCGTTTGTCGCCGTATGCATTATGTATTTGTGATGGTGCTGCAACGTGCATTTTTCAGATTAAGTATGATATCATTGCAGTCAACACAGACTAGCTATTCAGGCGATGGTTTCGGTATGATGTCATGTAACAATACTTTCAGTTTCGGCATGACACAAAGGTTTCATTTTTAGATTTCTGAGAAGGCAACCTTCCGGCTTGGGGTGTAAGTATGGACCCCACTGGAAGAAAGTATACCAACAGAAAATTAGAACAGACAACTGAATCCCTAGAATAGGTTTAGTAGTCCCTGACATATTTTCTATCATCCACAGAAAGAATCATGAATGGTCCAATAAAGCTAACATCAACGCGGGAAGTGGACAAGCGGAGACAGATCTACATCTCACCTGAAGCGGAGAGGATCATCTCCAACCTCCAGCCTCGCTCCGTGGACGTGGTGGCAGTGGTGGGGCCGATGAGGAAGGGAAAGTCCCATTTTGCCAATCTCCTGTGCAAAAGGAAGTCTGGTTTCCCACTTGGAGACGAAATGGAGTCGAAAACAAAGGATTTCTGGTTCTGGATCGGTCCCCATCCTGTTCAGACCAACCGATATCTGATGGTTGTCGACACTGAAGGTAATGTAATGTTTTGACAAAAGAATACCCAACTGTATATCAATGGAAAAGAATATGTGTAGCTGTTTATCATGTAGTGTCATACTATTAGTAAATGAATATTTCAAAACATTTATTTCCATCCAGGTCTGGGCGACTACTCTGACGAGGAACAGAACGAGAAAGACATGAAGTACCTAGTTTTGGCCACCCTGCTCTCCAATCACTTGGTCTTCAACCTCCAGGGCAACCCAGACCACAGCTTTGTTTCTCAGCTCAGGTAGGTTTTCTGTTATGGGCATGCTTTCACAAAGGGTGTACTGATAAAAGAAATGTTTGCTCCGATGAGCACACGTGTAGCTCATGGTCCAATGTATGTTATATTCTTTCTCAACGTCAGGTTGATGGGAGATCTTGCAGAGCATGTCCGTGTTCAGAAAGATGGTAAAGACGGAGGAAACAACCTTGGAGACCACTTTCCCCAGCTGTGGGTGGCCGTGCAAGACGCGCATCTGAAACCTCCTCAAGTACGTTTTATGGTACAGTTGTGATAGCCTCCTTTGCAGACTTCGAGCGGAGCTGGCTTTTATTTTATTTTATGGGACGTGAGGCGCTGGTTCGCGATTTCAACGTTGTCTAGATTCCCTTATGCCGGCAAGCTCCCTTCCTCTGCAAACTCTATTTCAAGACATGAGAACCCTCTCCCCCATAAAATAAAAGCCGGCCCCGATCGAAGTATGTGAAGGAGACTGCAGTTGTCACATGTTTTTTCCGATTACTCCACACTGCTATCACATTTTGTTACTAATTTTATAATTCACTTTGCATAAGAACAAAATAGCCCCTTAGACAGTTATTCCATTGTCATGGCTATAGTGACCACCTGTACACATGACCAGATTTTATCTGTTCCCTGAGCTTCTTGAGCAGTTTTGATCTACACGCGTACGATTTTTGTCAACCTAGGCTGAGATCAATGTCTACGTACTTACTGTATCTTTATCCTACAGAATAGAGAGTACGATTTAGGTATTCTTGGAAACTTAAGGAAAAATATACGAGTAGCCCGTTTTTAGCCTCAATGGGTGTAATAAAAGTTATTTTTTTATATTCAGAGGAACGGAAGACGCCTAACCCCTGATGAGTTTCTGGAGGTCATGCTGGAGCGAAAGGATGGTCACACAAAAGCGATCCGCTCTCACAACGAGATGACTGACGCAGTGAAGACTTTCTTCCCGAAGCGGCATCTCCGACTGATTCCTGCACCATCTATTGACTCCGATATCCTGAGGTACGTGCCTTTCTTTCCAATAAATTATGTTTATGACAGCCATTAATGTCTTTGTATCCCCTGTCACACAAGGGAGTGAAATCGTTCGGCCGACGAGACTTCTAGATGTAACAGATATTTTTGATTGTATTCTTTCGATCATGGAGTGATTCTCAGGGAACGACTGACGTTAAGAGGTTAATTAGCCCCATTCAATATGTAAGACTATGACCCAAAATTAGAGTAATTTTTAAGACGAACAATGCACTACACTACAATCTTTAACAATTTTGAGATTCAGCGTCCTTCTGGGAATCAACAAAAACGGCCATAAGTTGTCAACCGAATGACGAGGCTAAAATAGCTACCCTTGCGTCTGTAACAGATGCATAGGGATGTTGTCCATATGCACTTATGTAGCCCTAGGACCACACATTTGTGCAAAACGCTACAGTAGGAATACACTGATATTTTTCATGCATTTCAGCAACCTTGACAAAGCTGGAGACAACGCTCTACAGACGGACTACAAAGACACCGTTGACAACTTCACCCGTGAGATCTGGAACTCGGGACAGGTCAAGAGGGTCAACGGAGATGACATAAGAACCACAGGTACGGCATTTAACATAAAACGTAGCAAATTGAGTTCCTTCTAATACAATCATGCTATTGTTTCCTAACACTGACATACACGTTGGGAAAAAAGCAGGTGAATGCATTCAGAAAAATTGAGTCAGAAACATTTAGGAGTTCATGTAGATGTTTTAGAATATCAAAAGCTTGTTTCGTGACATAATCAGACTTATTGAGATTTTCTTTTTACACAAATAACACTCAAACAATATTTAGTTCTTGAAATGGGCATGCTCAAAGAACAGCACTTTCCATAAACCTTTCCAAGTCTGTCAGCTGCCATGATGATATAAACTCGCGGCAATGGGCTTGCCATCTGTTTCAGGTCTTCTTCATATCCTGCGGTACTACGTCAACGCCATCAACGACCCAAACTCCCTGCCGTCAGTCCTCGGTGCTTACGAGGCCATGGCTGAAGGAGAGTGCAGTCGGGCTTTTGAAGAGCAGATGAAAGCGTTTCAAGAGTCCGCGGAGAAAACAGTGAAACCACTGATGCCGACTGACGAGGAGACCTGCAACAGGCGCATCCAGACTGCAGCAGAGAGTGCAGTCTCCAAGCTGTCTGCAGACGTGGGGAAGTGGGACAAAGTTGGAACATGGAAGAGACGCCTGCAGGTTAGTGGCCTTTATATTGCCATTCACTGTGTTAATATAGGTCAGTTGAAGATCTGATTCAAAGTAGAAGCTGTAAGTACGGTAGGGGCATCCTCGATGCATAGCGTCAACCAGTGCAGCTAAGGTGAAGATGCCAAAGTTCTACATTGACTTATTAAATGATACCTCCAGTTCACCTTTATTCGCGGGGTAACCTATATTCGTGGTTTTGAAACCGGATATGAATAAGGTAGACGGACGGTGGTATCAAATTCCAATATTGTATTGCAGTTTAAAACCACCGTTCGTCGAGTTATTATCGCTTAACACCCCGTTTTTCAAAACAACGGATATAGGCTATCCCGCGGATAAAGGTGAAATATCGTTATCAAATTAAACTAACACTGTGCCTCATTTCTTCCATTTCAGGGGAAACTTGAGACAGAACGCCTTGCTCTGCTCAAGCTTAACAGTGACAAGTCTAAGGACCTCTGCGAGGCGATCATCAAAGAAGTCGACCGGCCCGTCCGACAGAAAGTAGGGAAGGGTGTGTACAACAGAATCGGTGGATTCAATACCTATGTAAGGGAAGTGGATGCTGTATACAGCGCCTACAGGCAAAAAGGTGAGATGTCCTGATACACATTGATGTTATGAAATCCAAAGAACAAGAGTCTTTGGTACAGACGTGGAAATGGAGGTATCGATTAATTGTGCCTGTCTGGCCTGTCTGTATGTGTTTACGAATACATTAGTTAACATCTTCTTCGTCGTGTCATCACTACACTGTTCCACTCCAATAATCCACACACTCCCTTCCTCTGGGGGTCAGAGCTTCCAGGTCTTCCTTGGTGCATGGTTCGGACAGGAAAGGGCAGACAAGAAGATGTTTCATAGTCTGCTCCTGTCCGCAGTCACAAGCAGTCTGTCCACCTGGGCTGAGACCCCACTTTGCCATGAGGGTCTTGCATCTACCTGTGCCTGTTCTAAGGCGGTTGAGACATGACCAGGTTGGCCATGTCTCCTCTGCTCCTGGAGGAAGAGATTCCTTTGGGGCGAGGTTAAGTCTGTGTGGTGCAGTCTGGAGATGGTGGGACCACATGGCCATCCTCTGGGTCTCTGCACTCCTACTGAGCGCTTCGACTGAGTGCATGAAACTACGTCTTGACTTAAGTCTCTTTGGCACAGGAGTGTGCAGGTGGAGTACATGGTGAGGGTCAGTCTCTTGTTTCAGTTTTTCTCGCTGTGCTGCCACGGCTCTTCTGATGTGTGGGGGAGCAATACCACACAGCAGGTATAGGTCATCAACTCTGGTGGCACGTAGGCATCCGGAGACGGCTCTACAAGCTGAGTTCAAGGCCGTGTCCAGCTTTGCGGTGTGCGCTGACCTGCACCACACGGGAGCCGCATACTCTGCAGTAGAAAAACACAGTCCAAGAGCTGTACCTCGCACGGTACTGGCATCTGCGCCCCATTTAGTGTTTGTAAGCTTCTTAAGAATGTTATTCCTGGCATCCACTTTCATTCTGGTGTTCAGGATGTGGGTTTTGTATGACAGGGTCCTGTCTAAGGTGGTGCCGAGGTAGACTGGCTTGTTGGTGCTAGTCAGCCACTTGCCCTGCCAACATACCTTCAGTTGGCGATCTGCTTCCCGGTTTTTCAGATGGAAGACACTAACCTGTGTTTTGTCTGGGTTAGCTCGCAGGTGGTTTGCTTCGTAGTAAGGGGTGAGGCCTACAAGGGCATCAGTGAGGGTGTTCTCTACTTCCTTGAAAGTCCTTCCCTGTGCACCAATGCTGAGGTCGTCAGCAAACAGGAACCTCCTGGTATCGGGATGTCCTGGTTGGTCATTAGTGTAGATGTTGAAGAGCAGCGGAGCAAGGACGCTGCCTTGGGGGAGACCGTTTTTCTGCCTTCTCCATCTACTGCGGTTGCCATTCAGGTCTACAAAGAACCGTCTGTTTGAAAGTAGGTTCTGGATCAGTTCAGTGAGTCTTACATCCTTAGTTATCTCAAAGAGCTTTTTTGTAAGGATCCTGTGGTTCACGGTGTCATATGCTGCGGAGAGGTCCACAAAGACAGTTCCCGTGATCAAGCCTTTCTCGTAGCCATCCTCGATGTACTGTGTCAGGTTCAGGAGTTGGCCAGTACATGACTTTCCTGGTCTGAACCCTGCCTGCTCAGGGATAAGGAGCTCATCCACAAACGGTGCGATGCGGTTGAGTAGCAGTCTTTCAAACAGCTTGTATGTATGGCACAGCAAGGAAATCGGCCTGTAGTTCTTGGGTATGGAGGGGTCTTTGCCAGGTTTTCGTCAGTGACACTGAAGTGATCTGGAAGAAACAGGTCTTTTGTACCCTAACTATGAAAGAAGACAATTATAAATGTCAATAGGAAACGTTGTATTGTAAGAAATATAACATAAGTTTACATAACGTTACATAACTTTTAAAAAAAAGTCATGAGCATAATGTGCGTA
>NW_023365764.1:20383-21981 GCF_000003815.2 Branchiostoma floridae
ACGGACTTTCACTGTTGTCAACCGCTTTGTTCTGACTTTCGTCAATATTGAGGCCTCCACCACTTTGCGACGGATTTCCACTGTTGTCCACCACTTCGGTCTGAATTTCGTCAATATTGAGGCCTCCACCACTTTGCGACGGATTTCCACTGTTGTCCACCACTTCGGCCTGAATTTCGTCAATATTGAGGCCTCCACCACATTGCAACGGTGTTTCACCGTTGTCCATCGCTGCGTTGCCACTTTCGTCAATATCAAGCTTTCCAGCACTTTGCGACGGACTTCCACTGCTGTCCACCGCTGTGTTACCGCTTTCGACGTCATTCAGACCTCCACCACCTTGTGATGGATTTTCTAAGTTGTCCACTGCTTCGTTCTCAATTTCGTCGGTATTCAGACTTCCACCACTTGGCGACGAACTTTCCCTGTTGTCCTCCGTTTTGTTCTCACTTTCATTGAGGCCACCAACATTTTGCGACAGATTTACACTGTTGCTTACCGCTGCGTTCCCCATTTCGAGGTCATTGGCACCTCTATTACCACAGCTCATAGACTTGATGGACCTCAGTAAGACGGCAAACATGAAGACTGAATTGACAAAGATGAGGCCGACAGAGGGAGATGTGGGTAGCGCAAAAAGTACCAGGAATGCTAGCGACAATGCCTCAGCCACGGCCAGGAAGATGCCCTGGAATCAGATAAATAATTCTCAATGTATGTGGTATTGATTGACATTACATTGAAGATTGCCCCGTGCAACTATTGCAAAATACAACACATGGAAGTTGATGGGCTTTCATTGATTAACAAGCCAAACATACGCTTTGAATTCTTTAGCTGATAAAAAATAAATTATTGCTTATTATGCTTTGGATCTTGTTCTTTTATATTTTGGCTAAACGTTCATCTCATTTATTGCCTGCGTCACTTCTGTATCTTATGTTCTGATATTTTGGTAACTGAAAAAATGCATTGGCACGTTTACTTAGTATGCGTCAGTTCGTATCGACAAAGACTGCACTCTTTAGAACACGTCAGGGAAAGTTGAACAAAGTCTTCTTCGTTACACAACCTCTTTTTATTCTTTTGCAGACGTTTCGGTGACTGTCTGTCACCTTTATCAGTACAAAATGAATTACTAACGTTATAGGTGCGATATGAACTATATAAACAGAACTTAAGTTATGGTATTGTGACGTAATTACTTGACATAGAATGTTCTCGAACGTGATAGGTTAATCATCCTTGCCACTTTGTGACGTAGTGGCAAGGATGCGGTCCCAAACATGGCTAAGTTTATACCCCCTTCGTCTCTATTCATTACTGCTGTAGACTTTCTGATCCAGATGGCTTCCTTGACCCAACGTGTGTATTTGTTGTCCTCTCTGTCAATAACCTTTGC
Organism: Branchiostoma floridae; assembly: GCF_000003815.2. Classification (NCBI taxonomy): domain Eukaryota; kingdom Metazoa; phylum Chordata; class Leptocardii; order Amphioxiformes; family Branchiostomatidae; genus Branchiostoma; species Branchiostoma floridae. Next base: position 21,786 of record NW_023365764.1, read on the forward strand.
CCCCCTCCCAATCTATTACACAGTTATTTCTTGCAATGTGGTCGGTCACCGCTGACTTGTTTTCTTCTTTCTCTGCTTCCTTCTTCTGCGCTCTGGTTTACTTTCTTCCTTACACATTGGTAGCCTCCTTTCTGTGGTCATCTAATCTAGTGCCCAAAGTTATTCCAGTTTCCCCAATAGATACTTAGCTACAACT
>NW_023365764.1:23796-24808 GCF_000003815.2 Branchiostoma floridae
TGGCGACGCCTCAGGGGCGGAGCCGTTCTTATAGTACTGCGATTAAGTTGCCAGGAATTCTAAATATTCCACGCACGCATTCCCAGGGGAATTCGTTTTTGACAAGAACTTGCGGGACGGGCGTTTGCATGTAACATTGAGGAACTGTAAGTTGCTTCTTTGGGCAGTTTTTATACACCATTGCAGCTTTTAAAAGATATTTCAAATGAGCTTTCTGGAGACTAAAGAAAAACGTGTCACATGTTTCTTGATGTATTTGGTAACTTATAACTTCTTACAGTGAAGAATGATAAGTTTGGACATGTAGCTGATACAGTTTGTTTAGATGTCACTTTATAGACTATGACTGACGCATCGATGATAAAGAAAGTACGCGAAGATAAAACTCACCGTACATTGGACTTTTTAAGACAGGCAGACTTCTTTGACTACATGATGCTGTCCTTTATTTTGCGTATTCTTACTGTGTGATAGAAGTGTTGTTTTGTTGGAGGGTTTTATGTTTTATTTGTGTGTTTTGTATCATGTGTTTTCGGGTTACCTTTGCCACTTTTTACTCTATTGGTTTCTTTTCCTTTCTTGCTTTTTTGTTTGTTTTCCTGGGTGATATCGCCACACGCCCAAGCGTTTCCGTGACCGGGGTCCAGTGAATTCTGTTTGCGGCCAGAGTCATGGAGAAGTTGACCTGCGGGTACAAAGAGACAAAATGACATAAATATAACAATGCCTTGAACGGATTCTCTGTTACAAAATGTACTGTGTAGGTATACCCTTCCTCTGTATAAACAGAGTCTTATTTTAGAGTACGTTTACAAAATGCAAAGGACCGCAATGTAAAATGAAAAGCTGATAGAATGTTCCGTAAATAGTTTCATCAGGTTGGTAGATCAATCGAACAAAGTCTTCTTCGTTTCACAACCTTCTTTTAATTCCCCTGTAGACGTTTCGGTGACTGTCACCTTCATCAGTACAAAATGAACCATTATCGGTGCGATATGAGCTATATAGTAAT
>NW_023365764.1:24908-30998 GCF_000003815.2 Branchiostoma floridae
AAACGTCTACAGGAGAATTAAAAGAAGGTTGTGAAACGAAGAAGACTTTGTTCGACTGATAGAATGCTGTTTTCGATTCATCAAGAAAAACGCTTACAATGACAATTATTGCATATCACCCAGATCAACAGAAAACAACAAATACACTATTGTCTCTGGACATATATCTTGTCACTATAAGACATGATCTTTTTCGTTGACCCATAGGCTGTGGGCCCTTTCTCTGTAACGAATTGTTAGTCTACCTCACCTTTATGCAGCAGTGAATTCCTTCTGAAGTCTGCGGGCGGCCATGCTACCTGCGCGAACAGAGATAGAATAGGCATAAATACATTGCAGCCATTTCCTGCCATTCACCGAGAATCAAATTGGTTTGCCTTTTATGAAAAACAGCTGGTCGTTACTGGAATATTCATTGAGTCATATGAATCTTGTCGAAAAGGAGGGGATATTACATATAGATAAGGCAAAAAAATCCCGGCGGAACATTAACTAAACACACATTCCGAGCGCAATTAACTGCCAACGATCAACTCAAGAATATTCTCTGCAATCATTGATATTTCAGTCTAATTAATGCATGTTGGGTCGGTAACAAAATTAAAACTGGACCGCTCGGTTGAGTGGTAGTGTACCCAAGCGTACAATTTATAACACTTGTTGACACATTGGACCATGGTCGTCGGAATATCTGCTGAAGAGACTAAGCAACGCAGTAACATAGAGAACTGCTACGTAACCTCTTACAACCACACCGCCGACACAACACGCTTACAATAAAAAAATAAACACGTCAAACAAGAATGTACAATCCGTGTAAACGAACAAAAATACACGTCTAAACTGACATCAAATCACAACAAGACCGGTACAAAGAAAAAAAAAGAGCTGCAAAATATCTGATTCAATGACAACAACAAATCATTACCATCACATCGATCACGCATCAAACAACAAAACAAAGTCTCAAAATAAAATAACTAAAATTTAGAACCTACAACTTACAAGAGCAAAGCCGATGACCTTAACTGATGATATCAAAATAAAGACTACATTATGATACATGCAATGCAACTTAAGCATAGTATTTTTGATATCTTAAAATTATCATAAAAGTTTCAGTATCAAATTCCCTTTTCCATCGAGGGCTCCCCGGCACCTCTACGGTGCTAGGAGTGATGCATGTCCGCCAAGGCATCTGCGCATACGGGGTCGTTTACGGACTCGCTCCCTCCCTGGGACCCCAGTAACTGAATCCTGCTTTTGCTTGACTTCCGGTTTTTTAAGATCCAACCTCTCCCCCTCCATATTTACATTTCGGAACGGCCATCAAATCCGTAATCAACACAGCTTTCTAATCGTATTAGTCGCGAATCCAGCAAAACCTGTCTAGAAAAACAGATGGCGTCTACAATAAGTCTACTCAACTTAAGTGCTACAACGGTTTGACTTTCTTTCTCTCTTGCTAGCGGTAGAATTTGACGAAGCTCGAAAATCTGACTGGGTTTAATAGCACCGCATTCTCACTACGGTAAACCTGACTTGCAGGAGATAAACTCGTATTTATGAAATATAAACAGATTTTGGCTAGATCTAGAGGGCCAAGAAAAGGAGCGGTATCGCAGTACCTCTCCGTACACTTGAAGCTTCGTCACACAGAAGCCTAGAGCTAAGTAAGGGTTGAAATCGCATCACCGAAGAACTTATTCACCAATCCAGACACAAGTACATGTACAAAGGCATCAACTGGAAGTCTAGACCTTGGTGATTCTAGGAGAGATATACACGGTATCGGCCACAGAACAATCTGACAATGACACTACACAAATGAATGCCGACCGATCTAACCGGAGAGGGAATATCAAAAACTACATTCTTTCAATGATATAACTTTCCGCTGCACCAAATGCAAGGAACAGGCCATTCAATCGGAGAAAAACCAACATACCTTGTCAGAAGTGATGCATGTCCTTGTATCTGCAGCGGAAACAGACTCCAAACTACAGTCGTAGCGTCCAGAAAAGTTACAGCTGAGATGACCCAAACCCCATGTTAACGCCTCGGACGCCCCGCTCCTTCTGTCTCGTCCACAGACAAGGACCGGAGTGTATACCCGGACCCTCCCAGTTTCGGAAGATTGACAGGAGGGGGGCAGTTTTGTCCTATTGGTCAAATGTTTTAAAACTTCTCCCTGATTGGAGAAGTCATAGGTCGGGGGGGATCAAACCAGTTTGAACCTGTTCGGTCTTCTGCAAAAACTGGCCATAAGGTCCCTTGGGAAAGCATTGAGTCACTGACCTTTGAAAGGTTTCTAGGTCACAGGCCCGAGGTCTGTCCCAAATCAACAAATAGCCGGGCTTGCAAAACAGGCGATGGTAGAAATGTGTTTTCGGGTCTGTTCCAGATCAACAAACAGCCGTGCTTGCAAAACAGGCGATGGTAAAAAATGGTGTTTTCGCACGTGCCAGATTTGGCTCCAGGCATGGATTTATAGTTGCTGGGCGGACAGGACAAGTCAAAACACGACAAACAACGACCATGTGCAGGGCACTGTTATTTTTCACACAACTGATGGATCTTTAACTTCAAAACAATAACTACGTTCTGATACTGTAACTCCATTATGTTTATCACCAATGATAACTTATCATAAAAAAGTTTGAGTTACAAATTCACTTCACCTACTGTTGTTTAGCCTGGTATTAAAGCTGGAACTGCAAATGCATACCCCGGTACTACGCATACCTCTACTGTGCTGGGAGTGATGCTGGCCCGCCAAGGAAGATTAGGGCACACGAGGTCTATGGATGATATCAGTGGGCTCATCAATTTTTGCTTGATTTGGAAGAAAACTAAAGGACAACCCCCCCCCCCCCCCCAACACACACACACTCAAGATCATTTGTGGCACCTCTTGAATACAGAAATAAAAGACTTGTTTTGTTGAGGTACCATGCCTTGTCAATTTCATCATAGGCTAGAAAACTGTGTCCTTCTCCACGCGTTCGTCCTCCAAGTTCAAACCCACTCGTGGCCCAGTGTACGGGAACCCTGCCGGGTTTGGGTAGACTCTCCTACGACAGAGGACACAGACTGAGGTGACTCGGTACTATCTTGAATGGCAAGATGTTGTATCCATTATCCCGCATTTCTGTGTCTTTCCTGACCTCCTCCCAACACCCTAATCATGTTGTTGCTTTGGCCTCAGCAAAGTCTTGTAGCTCTATATTTAGCTTTTCGAATTTACCGCGTCCTTCTGACCGGTGGGGGCTAACGGTACAGCATGGCTTGTCTGCACCGATCTTGCTGGCCGGTTTCCGGGCGAACAGGTTGTTTGTTTATGTTGCTTACCCAGCAAACCGCCTAATGGCGGCGTTACACCCAAGGTTTGAACTGAAGAGTACAAGCTGCATATCCGGACAGAATAACAGATTCATTCACGTCGAGAAAGTGTAGTTTCTTTAACGTGCCCGAGGTGTACGTTATTGGAGGTTGAGGTTGTGTAGTGGTGCATGGTGGAGTGTCAATCATATCTCATATTTCCCGACAGGAAATATATTATCTTTGAGGGTGTATTCCTCTCCTTTTTCTGTCATGTTTGAACACATTTTCACATGATTTATTAAAGTCAATAACAAATGAACAGAACTTAAGAATTTCTGGACCCTCGTGTGGGTTGATTAGAGATGAGTACGACGAAGTAGCAATTACTCTGAATAACTTGCATAATTAATTAGAAAACGATACATTTTGTGGGGAGAATCCATAACGGTGAAATATAGGAATTCCGAACTTATAAGGCAGGTACTTATCAACAGCTAAACTTTACCCCCAATGGATTGACCTAATTTGCATGATTAAGGATTAAGTATTTCCTAAGATATCTTTTATCTCCTGTCTTCTAAACGATCGGAAGGTAATACTCACAGTATGCAGCTAACATATATACATACATATACGAGTCTATATAAATGAATAGCTATCAATCATTAGTTAGTTCCTAATTTGCATGATAATACCAGCAACACTGTAATGCTTTGAAACGTGCAAAATATTCTACAAATACCCCGAACATAATGAATAAGAACACCTCGAACATTTCTGTTAGTACGAGCATTGTGTATGAAAACCGTGGTGCTATTTTTTCTCTCACTAACTTGCAATACGGTACAGTGCAGAACCAGATCAAAATTGCTGTGCCATAGGCATAATTATCTCAAAGCAGAGGTAACGGTGGGGGAGGGGGTAAAGGGATAGTTAGTAGAGTGATATCGTATGGAGTAAGTATGCATAGTGTTCGGCTCAGACCTAAGTGGTTTCGGCTTCTAATCCGTCGCTGATCTTGTGCCCTTGGGGAAGGTAAACATTACATGACTTTGCTCACTTCACTCATATAAAAATGAGTACTTTATTAGCTAGTTTGGGAAGTCCCTCGGATGGGACATTAAACGGGGGTCCCGTGTGTGAGGACAGCCGTAAAAGAACCTGCCACACAAAAGAGTAGGGGTTCTTCCCAGTGTTAGTGGATCAAGAAGTATCAACAGCATGTGGCTATGATAATCTAGATCCATATGTCCCTACATCTCTGACCAAAGTGCATATGTTTTTGATTTGTCCCTAAACCACGGAGTCTTCCCTGAATCCCGGAAAAGAGCAAATGTGGTACCAATTTTCAAAAAGGGGGACCCTGAGGAACTACTGACTTGTATCCCTACTCTGTCCAAAATCCTTGAAAAAATTGTATTTAAGGACTTGACGATATTTACCGGGGGGGGGGGAGAAGGGCTAGTCCAAAATGGGTCTGGTAAAAAAATTTTCTATGGCCCTCCCCCCGCCCTCAAACATTTTTCTATGGCCCTCCCCCCGCCCCAAAAAATTTTTCAATGGCCCTCCCCCCGAAATTTTTACTTACTTTTTCCATTACACACACTGTGTATCATTAAATAATATAACGTTAGCAATAATGATAGCGGTAGTGTTGTTTGAACGGGCCCACGATCGGGGTGTCAATACCCGCGCGTCAACAAATTACGCACGTTGGAGTCCTGCTGCCTAGTGCTGGGGCATATCTCTCCCGTTTTAAAACAGCCGACTTTTCATTTTGATGACATGTATACAAACATGTAGCACTTGACGTTGTTATACTCGCACTGCAGCGGTTATAAGACTTACCTTGTCTGATATCACTTCTCCAATCTACGTGAAAAAAGTCTTACTGGGAACGTTACACAAGATCTCGAAACTGAGCGCTTGAACTTTCCGCCAGACCGACGGCTATAACTAAGTATAAGGCCGTCCTGGGATCGGAGCGCCGAAGGCCCGACCGGTGTAGGGGGTCCGGGGATTGCTCCCCGGAAAATTTGGAGATTTTTGACCCTCTAAAACGCAATTTCCTGCATTCTGTGAGGAAAAAAAATTGTTAAGTAAACGTGGATTTTATGCGTCCATATCAACGCAGAGAAAAGCGGGTGTGGGAGGGGCATTGCCGCGGCGATCTTTTCCACTACACATGCACGATATTTACACAAAAGAAAATAAATTAATTTTGTAGTTGGACGAGACTTGAGTACATTTTAGCGATATCGTTACTAACCGCTTCAAGACTGCTTTGATCATTCCAAAACGGGAGTTATTTTGGCCAGCCTACAAACTTGCCGAAAAATTTTCGCGCCATCAAGATTACGTCACGTGGCATGCAGCAGAGAGCCCGCTGTCACGAAAGTAAACATCGTAATGTCTTTTATAATATCCCGTTGCCGTCCGTGAGCCATTCCGTTTACAAAAAGACGATGCACGCAGGATCGATATTGATGCCAATTTTAGTTTCTATAGTCTTCGTAAACTTCGCGCGAGCATGGAATCACACGAGAGGCGGCTGCAGCAAAATTCGTATGTTGGGGGGGGGGGGGGACTATATTGACTTAATCCTTGGGGGTCCGGGGGCATGCTCCCCGGGGAAAATTTTGAAGTCTTGACTATCGAAAACGATCTTTCCTAAATTTTGATGGGCAAAATTTGCTGGCAGACTAAGCTAAGTTTAATAGCCTTTCTAGTAGTACTTCACATTGTTTTAGCTTATTATTGAGGGCG
>NW_023365764.1:31098-38726 GCF_000003815.2 Branchiostoma floridae
AGCCGTCGCAAGGTAGGTCTGGAGAAATGTTGAAATTTGGACCCTCTGAAACACGATTTTCTGTATCCGGAAAGATCCAACTGTAGGCCAACTTGTTTGTTAACTGACAAAATTTTTATGGTCACACTCGTCAGCATCTTCAGGAGCTGATCACTCCTGAAGTCTCTGCCTCTACTCATTACGACCTTCGTAACAAACATAATTTACAGTCACCGACTTGTACCACAACTCGTTATCAAAGGTCACATCACTGGAATGGTCTTTATATAGCTGTATGGTCGCTTAATCCTTCGTCATTCAAAAATTACTTAGTAACATTAGCCCTTCGCTTAACACACATTTAGTCACGCCCAGGTACGCCTGCGCTTTACTCACACGCCTCCGTATCGGGACTTGTAGTTTAAACTTTAGCTTATCCACATTGTCCCTCTTGCAGCTGTGGCTCCCGATTTGAAAGCGTTGCCCATTATTCACTGTATTGCCCTAACTACAGCCAACTATGACTATCCCTTCTCTACAATCTTCATGACCCTGTAAGCTCAACCCTTGATTTGAAAACACGGTCAATACCCCCCCCCCCAGCTATTTGGGAGAAAGTCATGATTGTGTTTGAGTCTCCTAGTAGCAGCTTTTTCTTGAATTTCAAGAATAAATTTTGTTCAAGAATTCGAGAATAATAAGTCATCTAGTTAAGTTAATAATATGGATCGTCATAATTTTAGCATGTAGGCTGTGAAAAGGAGAGTTGAATGCACCAATGCTGAGGATGTCCCTTTCCACATAGATTGCTTTGTACCATTCATCAAGGAAGGCGCTCCGCCGTGGAATAATGACACCAGCCTAAAGCCATGTATCCTCTCATCTGCAAATGACTGGCAAGTCAGAGTGGACCTAGAGGGTGAAGGGAGCTTCCCAGAAGAAATGGCAGTGACTTTGCTCCGTCCTGACATTACAATATGGTCGGAAAGTGCCAAAGAAGTGGTGATTGGAGAATTGACTGTACCTTGGGAGGACAATGTAGATGCTGCCCATGAGAGGAAGCTGACCAAGTATGCAGAGTTGTGTGAAGTATGTAAAGACAGAGGGTTAAAAGCTTCATGCTACCCATTTGAGGTCAGCTGCCGGAGTTTTGCTGCAACATCCTTTCAAAAATGGCTGAGAGTGCTAGGGTGCAAAAGGAAGGAAATCAAGTCTGTCACAAGAGCTGCAGTAGAAGCGGCTGAAACGGGTTCTGCATGGATCTGGAACAAGTACATCCAGGTCAAAAAAGGCTGCAACATAGCCATTCTGTAACTCACCAGTGGGAGGTGGTGTACCAAGCACTGCTGGCCCCCCCCACCCCAAGGGAATATTGATCTTAATGGGCTGAAATTTCCAATGACGGGTGGTGATCAACTGATGATCCCACTGGTGAGGCACACAATAACATCAAGTGTGTATAATTCAACTGGATCGTCATAATTTTAGCATGTATAATACATATAGGATGTTATTAGTTGTGTAAAGCTAAGGGCACAACCCGCTTTTTATATTTCAGCCATACGTAGTATGGTGACATATATATTGTCTTCGTAATGTTTCTTCTTTCTCCTGTCAAATTTTCAAATCGAATCATCTCCGTCGTTTCTGGTGGCCTGAGTATCATCCTCCGTAGTAATTCCGTTTTTGTATTATCTTTTGACCTGGATATGCTTGGTGGCTTGTGACGTAAAGCTAAGGGCACAACCCGCCGTACGTGCAAATACGTGCTGTCTACGTGCCAAAACGTATGCAATATTTTGGGTTCCGTAAGTGGTAAGGACCGCCTCCGTATGAACTCGTAGGGAATCGGAGTGATTTTGGAGCACGCAGACAGCCGTAGAACTTGCAGGAAAAACTGTGTGCTATTTCAGAGGATAGCTAAACAAAGAAAAGACGACTTTCCTTCATATCTAGTATACAGGTACAACATGTAGTTTAGACAGAGCTGTACGACAGATATGGCATGCTTTTTATGTTAATGATGACTTAATTTACATAATTGATGAGGACACATGTGTTTCTAGTGTTTTCCATAATAGGGTTTTTATGCACGTAAAATAGATAATTCATGGCAGGTGCAGCATTAACGTATGCTAAATATAAAAATAAGAGTCTAATTTGCATAATCAATGTGACAATGCCATAATTCCATAGTGGTTAATGGTGGGGATTATCTAATTCACATGTGTAAGTTAGTTATTGATGTACACGACGATGCACCAAGTATGTAACTGTGCAAGTTATTTGCCTGATTTATAATAGGATGTAACTATGGAATTTTGCGAAACTTGGACATCTACACATACGATAAATACATTTTTGGTTAAGAGGACCACCATACAAAATAGATTATGGTAGCAAGTTACAGTATTATTTGCATATTCAATGAAACAATTAGATGAAAAAAAATTTTGTGCAAAAATTTTTTGTGCGCTCCAGCCAATAACGAGGACATAGACTCTGTTGTGACATGTTTCATTTGTAGGTGTTTCAACAGTGTATGTGATTCAACAGTGGCGGATTTACTTGCGTAATGACGACTGGTACCCTCTTTCGGCCATGCAGCTCGCCCTGCAGCAGGAGTTGCACAGCGTGTAATTTGACCTCACCTTGCAACTTGCATGACGTACATAGAACAAAGTACAGACATTTTTCATCGCAGTTAAAATATCGTGATGATTACTTTCACTTTCAGCCATGGTTTCTAATGATAACTAGCAAATTTAGACTACATCACTTTTAACCTCAGTTGTGCTGTAACTAGTCCAACTACCAGCTTCAGTTAAGACCTTTCAATACCTACTTCAACGAATAAGTCCAAACCGTTCTGCCATTCCCTTCTTACTAATTCTCACGTCGCCAGTGTTTTTTTTAAAAACCACGCTTTTTAACAATGTTTTGTTCGTAGATAAGCGAAAAGGTACCTCCCAGCGTTTAAATGAGCTATTTATCTTAGTTCTAAATTTAGATATCAATGAGCTTTCCTTATTTGGTACCTAAAGATATTCTCTTTAGAAAATTCTCTTATTGAATGACAACTGGTGACATTTAATTTTGTTATTGCAAAGGTGGTTTTGTCAAAATAATTAATGGCTGGCAGAAGGAAGGAAATACGGATTCCATCATCTAATGTATGCGGGTAGCTCAGGAAAAGATGTACACAATGAAATACATATTTTACAAATAAGGACTTTTACATTGCAAAATTATGAAATTCTATAACTCTAAAACTAAACTTCAACAAATGTAAAACATGTTATTCATGGCAGGCGAAACATAAACAGGCAAACCTGCAAATGAGGGACTGATTTGTGTACAGTAATTAGTACAAAAATGGCAAAACTGCTCATGCTCATGGATAAATAATGGGAATTTTATACCTGTGACACGTGTAAGAGTCTATGGTGAACTTCATCGTGGATTAATTATGCAAATGTATAAGTCATTTGTATGAAATCTACAAAAGCTCAAAATATTTCATGGTGGTATGAACTCTAGTTGTATATTTTACTGACAAGTCGTATTTCTTTTAGTATCTATTTTATAAATTTGACAAAACACACAAAATGTATTGCTCGTCATCACATATTGTTCTTCTATTTTTAATTTGAACATAGTGCACTACATATAGTACTATGTAGTAGTGTATATAGTACATAAATTAAAAGATGTACTATAGACACATATTTCTATATCGCACGACTATGATGCTTTCATGACTGATATGCGTTTACAGCCTTACTTCAAATGTCCACACCTAAACAATACCTTCAACGTTCATGGAGGTAACAAAGGTGAAACTTACCTATAAACAATATTCTATGATTTGCAGCATACCACTCGTCACTAACAAATGGTTTTATAGACTTTGCTGCCATCCTTAACCGGCGACGAAAATCGTAAGAGACATGCGTTCGAATTTCGATTCAGAGACCACTACTAGATGTCCCTCGTGAGTCAGTGCCAGGGCCATTGGACATTGTAGTCCGTGTTCCTCCCGTGTCAGCAAGTGCCTGATAAACGTGCCGTCCCGACTGAACATGGAAATATAACCGTCAGTGTTCCCGTATGCACCTCTCCTGTGAGCCACAATGATGTTGTCATCACTGTCCGTAATGACACTCTGTAGATCGCCCAGCTTACTAGGTCCCGGGCCACGGGACACTGGCGTAAAGAGGTAACGACCGCTGGGGTCAAATACTATCACTTCGTTACGACATAAGATTATGATTTGGTTGTCGCTGTTAATGGCGACACAAACGGGGGATCGCAACCTCTTATTATGATTAGTCTGACTGAACTTCAGCAAAGTGTCACCATTTGGATCGAGCACAAAGACTTTGTCCTCGATAACGACGACAATACGTCCCATACAGTCAACAGCAATATCTCCTGTTTTCAAATATGTTTTTACATCTTCTGATAATCCTGTGACTTACGTAATCCTTGACGTAACTCTCTCCCCTGGTTGTCCATTACATGAATCTTGAGTCCGTCTCCTGTCACTAACAGCTCACCGGTTGCCAGGACTCCCACACAACATGGCCTCCAACCCAGATTGACCCTTCTCTTGAAAGATCCATCAATGCCAAGGAACTGCAGACATCCTTTGTCGTAGATATGTTGTTCCATAGTCACAATGTCTCCTTCAGCGGTGACAGCAATTGCAAGCGATTGCAGGTAGCATCTGTCATGTCCACCCTCCCCGCCAAACTTGTCTATGACTTGTAACTGTCTATAGCTCCCGGTTGACACTTTCGGTCGACCTAGTAACAGCGCATTTGGCATCGGTACTGTTGATTGCTTTATTCCCATCAGCTTAAGCATTTTTTCCTCAACATCACTGACCTCAGAGTCAGAGGTCAAGTTCGTAAAACCTTTGATCAGTTCAACCTTCTGTGCGATCTTCTTGTCCGCACTTTGCCTCATCTGACCAGTCATTGACATAAAGTCAGCTGGACTCCCACACTCCAACAAATTGTTTGTAAACTGGATGCAGGTCTTGGCTGAAGCCAGGTCCATCTCTGCTGCAGCAATTGCGGCCTCCATATGCTTCTCTCGAGTAGCATGCATGGTGCGAAGCTCACGAACCCTGTCGTTTTTCACCTTTTGAACGGCCTCAATGATTGTCCGTTCCTGTTTCTCCAACTGTTCCTCTGCGCGCTGTACCTGTGAAGACCACTCGTCCTTCAGTGACCGCAGCTTTTCAATCCACTTCTCATGCATGTCTGCTGCGGTCTGCACTTTCGACAGCTCTACTCTCTCCCTCTCGGCCGCCTTCTCTATCTCCACATACTGGTGATCTTTGTGAGCCGTGACCACACAATGCAGACAGATGACCAAGCGACAGGTGTCACAGTAGAACTTGTGCAGTTCATTGTGAGCCTCACATTTGGATGTCTTCCTTAAGCTTGCTTGAAGCTTAGGCAGTCTTCCCGATTTCAGTTCCTCCACTGTTACAACATCGTGGGAACGAGTTGCTCAGAGTCGGCTGTGCGCCTCGTTACACACCTGGCACAGGTAGTCGGTACACTCCACACAGTAGAACAGAGCAGTGTTACCAACCTCACATGACGTACAGGGGACTCCATCCTCTTGTGGCTGTACTGTTACGTATTTCCTTTCAGGCTCTTCTTGCAAAATGTCGTGTAATTTACCAACGAGGAAGTTAGACTTCAGCCCCTTGACGCCATTTTCTGGAAGGGGCACGTCCTGTCGGCATGTTGGACAGTTCAGTTTCCCTACCGGCTCTGTGGCCAGGAGCTTCTCCAAACACGGCCGGCAGAAGGTGTGAAGACACGGCAGCACCTTTGGCTGCTTGAAGTCCTCCAAACAGATTTGACAGACGAGAAATTCGTCGGTAAGTTCGGTCATCGCACTGGACGCCATCTTTACCCAGCGAGTTGAATCTATCTTTGACAAACTTATTGTGATCTTAAAAGGGGCAAAGCAAGCATTCAATAATGGTGCCATTGCCGTTACAATGAACGTGGCGCTATCGTATTTCTCCCTAGGCCTGTTGCTTGCGTATTGAGGGGTGCGCAGTCTTATATGACCTTCAACTACAATGCCGCACACCGGCCCAGAAAGAAAATAACGTAAAATAACGCTGACATTCGATCATTAACAAGTATCAATTACGTAGTGCAATACAGTATGTATCGAAGTGAGATGCACGTAATTTTTACCTTGCGCTCCCTCCAGATTTAAATGATTTGATTAAGGGCTTGGCCTAGGTGTCTCATTTTTATATTGTTCATCTTGTAACAAAATTTTAAACACATCTACAGGTCGTAGGTTGGGAAGCTTTCGTGACGCACTCTATCTCTTTAACAACCCGTTAAAACTTGTACGTTGATTTTAAGTGTCTTGGAATATTCGGTATAAACTGTTGCAAATCCAGGCTAATCTATTTGGAGGGGCAGACACATTTCAAACAATTCACTGTAACGGGGGCGGGTAAAGTCTAAGTCTAACAGGGCCCTCCCTGGTGGATGGCCTAATATGACATGGAAAGCGCCATATCACGGAACGGACTTTTTGTTGATATTGTTATCTTTACGTACGCCATTTTTGTTGCCACATGTACACAACTGTCATTTTCTTTAAAATATTCATACTTTTTTCTAGCCATTTACCTGTTTTCAGAATAGACCGGTGAGGTGAGAATAAAATTGACAATAATGTTGGTAGCTCCGAATCACTGGAGTAAAGTTGGCAGACGAGCGAACGCTCCAAAGATTTGTTACACCAACAAATGATTATATGAAAAATGAAACTTTGTATAGATAGATGCTGAAAATATTTCCACGTAAGCAGACAGAGCTTTGTTGATATTGACAGTGTCATTTTTCGTAATGATTTTGTTAGACGGGCCCTTTGCATGCAGTCATTAAAACACGACCTGGAATGCGTTAGATACAGCCTCTAACGTGAGACGAGAAGTACACGTAATCACAATTTTACTGTCAAAGGAAAGCTAATATATCCTAAAATTCAATTCTTGATTCTGTTAACCTTAAATTAATGACCAACTTCTGAGGAGTGCCGAATTATAATAAAACGTCTTAAGTTAGGGTACCCCGTCTGGCGTAGCACAAATAAAATCGGAAGGTACATAAACAAAAACGTCTTACAGCGTTTGTCGCTTGTAACGCGGAGAATGAGGGGACCATGAACAGTATTTCTTTTTCAAGAATGTTCTTTATATGAATTCTTTGAAACTTCATTTATCAAAGCCTGGCCACTTTCAGGCAACTAGTGATGGAGCGTCGTGAGTTCGAGCTTGTGAAAAAACGTGCCTACCGTTATATCTCAGTTACATTTTAGAGCAGCGGGTGGTCCTCTGAAATAAAATAAAATCAACGAACTGTTACAATATACTTGAATACACTCTTTCTCACTTCCTTTAACCATGGCTCATTGGTCGTCTTTTGTAACTGCACGTTCAATGAAATATGAAAATTTCCCAACATCCTTTTGCAGCATGTATTTTGATAACATACAATGTAGCTCTTGAGAGTTCAGCTTTGAAAGAGCAGAGTTTGTTTACAAATGTAGAATTCTTTAATGGAAAGTCACATGATTCTTATTGTATTGGACACAAA
>NW_023365764.1:38826-41883 GCF_000003815.2 Branchiostoma floridae
GCATGATTTCAGAGTTGGACAAGTTTTCTAAAATTCACTTGTCCTATCAGGCAAGCGAAAAAAAGATTGACTTGCCCGAACCAGCTTTTCACTTCCCCAAAATTCAAATGTCACTTTTATATGCATTTTCACTTCCAGCAATGGAATTCTTATTATTACCTCTATTTTTCTATGTTGACCATTGCTTGATGTCATGGCTGTAAAAAGTCACAAGTATATCAAAATCTCACTCAATGAAAAAATCTAACTTGCCTGATTGGGCAAGTGGGGTATGTCATGCACTTGCCCGATCAGCACTTTCATTTGTCCTGGACAATAGGGCTAGTGGAGTTGTGGTCTGCCATTGGAGTTTGACTTCAGTTTTGAGCTTATTCAGATCAGGACTGTCTCCAGCTTTAATTAGCTTCGCCAAGAAGCTTATGTTTTTGCCGACTTGGGTCTGTATGTAGGTCAACAGGATATAACTCGAGAAATTGTGGATGGAACTTTTTTATTTTTTGCAGGTGTGTAGCGGTTGTTTAAAGGCATGCCTAGTTCGAAAATGGGTTACCTGGCGTTTTCCTATGGTACATTAGCGAGCTTGGTATTTTTTTTGGTGTTTTTTCGGGAGGCATAAGTCAAAATGTAGCTGGGCGATTTCCACGATATTTGGCAGGTCTGTAGCGGCTGTGGAAAGGATTGCCATGTGCGAGAATGGTTTAGCTACCTTTTACCTATGGTGCTGTAGCTGGCTTTGTATGTAAGTGCGTTTGTCTGTAAGCAAGATAACTCGAGATGTTCTTGATGGATGTTAATGATATTTGGTTGATAGGTAGGGGACACAGAAAGGAAGGTCAAGTTCGATAATGGGCCTCCTGGCAAATTGTTTTGGTACTGCAAGTGAGCATCAAAGTTTGCGCCTAAATTTTCCAGAAGTGCCAGGTTCGTGATTTTTTACTGGTGGATAGCTGTTGGTACTAGGAGTCAATGGTCTAATTTTGGGCCCCCTAGCAGCTTGTTTGGAATTGCAGTGGGTGTTATATTTCGTAACTTTTTAGATGGATAACTCCTGAGGGGATTGATGGATATTTTTTGTTTTTGGTAGGTAGGTACTTTGGATGATTATCAACATAATGAGATGCAAATTATATAAATCACTCTGTATTTAATATAATTACTTAGGGAAACTTCTATAACGGTTGAAAAATACTTGTGACGGAGTCACCTGAAAGGACTTGAATCGACCCATAGATGTCTAAAAATAGAGAAAAAGTACGTCAAAGGAGCCAGTGGAAGCAGAGGCTCCCTGATAAACAGACGTTGTCTTGGAAGCATGAAATTCTGATTGACCAGGGATGTTACTAGGTCATCCGTGTACTATTCCGCCAGGATGGAGTCTGGTAGAGACTACTGGCTGAAAAAATGCCTATAAATGGTCATGGTTCATGTTAGCAAAATACAAAGCCTGACCGTGTCCAACACGTATCTATAAAATTAAGCAATTAAATAGCTTGCTGAATTGATGTCAATACGACGGCACACAGCAAAGGATTCATAGTAGTTGAAATATAACATATCTATATACAAGTGTTGCTTATATCTATATACAGATCAACAATAAAAGCAACACTATATCATGGGAACGGTAAAAATGTAGTAGAGGGAACTTGACGAATATCACTTGATATAAAGATGTAGAGCTAATATCTACGAGACACTTCAGGTGTATTTTCTTATGATGGACTGCAAGGAAACTTGGTGTTCCATGTGCCAGTAACACTACATGGGTCTAAACAAACGAATAAGGACTATGTAAAGTCAGTAATATAACATAATTGAACAATGACGGCTTGTAACACATAGTACTTACATCTGTGAACTAGGTTAAAACAACAAGTGACCAAGTGCTGGGACAAGACAAACCCAACATGTTGAAGAACAGCACTTAGGTCAAAAGGGTCACCGTCAATTATCCACGCATTCCTCAACTCTTAACAGAGATGTCATGTTGTAAGGGAAAGGTCGGCTAGAAAGAACTGACATCATTGCGAGAAATACAAATCGCCAAAGGTGACAGGCGGCTGTCATCGGACAGTCGCAGAAATCATAACCTTGGACTCTGTAAAATACCTCTGACTTAACTCGCGACTGCAAAACTTTACTTTCTATTTTCATGAGATTGAAACAAACGTTCACCAAGGCGGGGGTCGTAGCAATCCTTACATATGGCCCTTAGATGACCCTTGGTGAGTTAAAAAGTTCCGTAAATTGGAAGGAACAACAGCGGCCGGGGTTTGGTGAGTGACGAATGCAATTATCGGCGTGACTTCCTGTGGTTTCCAGGTTTCCAAGACCTACCCACATACCAAATATCACTTCAATCCATTCAGCCGGTCTTCAATTTGCTGGTTTCTACATACATACATACATACATACATACATACATACATACAAACGCTACCCAAAACATAACCAGCTCTCCGAAATTAATTATGACAACACAAAATAGAACAGTAACCTCATACCTGTACAAATTGTTCTGATTATGCAAAGACATTCATTCACATCGCCAAAACATTTGCTGCATTATGTACACCGACAGAATAGACTAATCTACTCACAATGTTCATAATCCAACCAACTACTACATGATGTGACTAGATAACATATGGACTTATACACTTTAATCATTCAAAATTAACTGCACTCTCACTCAGGAAAGCAATAACACCTGTGTGGGCTTGGAATCAATGTAACTTTTAATGTTCAGGAGAATGACCAACCACGAGGTGGGTGGGGGGGTGCATAAAAGTTAACTCTGCGATCTACGTCCTCTCGGACTGCTTTACATGGGAGACAGGAGAATCACGTGAGCCCGAGGGCATAGGTTATGGCTCATGCGCAGTAAATTATTTCATTTACGCTTTCCGCCTAAATCAACACAATTAACTGCACTCTCACTCAGGAAAGCAATAACACCTGTGTGGGCTTGGAATCAATGTAACTTTTAATGTTCAGGAGAATGACCAACCACCAGGACCAAGCCCGCAGGGAATTGCCGGGGAGGGGAGAGTGCAG
>NW_023365764.1:43966-100048 GCF_000003815.2 Branchiostoma floridae
TTCATCAGTACAAAATGAACCATACTAACGTTATCGGTAATTACTATATAGCTCATATCGCACCGATAATGGTTCATTTTGTACTGATGAAGGTGACAGTCACCGAAACGTCTACAGGGGAATTAAAAGAAGGTTGTGAAACGAAGAAGACTTTGTTCGATTGATCTACCAACCTGATGAAACTATTTACGGAGCATTCTATCAGCTTTTCATTTTACATTGCGGTCCTTTGCATTTTGTAAACGTACTCTAAAATAAGACTCTGTTTATACAGAGGAAGGGTATACCTACACAGTACATTTTGTAACAGAGAATCCGTTCAAGGCATTGTTATATTTATGTCATTTTGTCTCTTTGTACCCGCAGGTCAACTTCTCCATGACTCTGGCCGCAAACAGAATTCACTGGACCCCGGTCACGGAAACGCTTGGGCGTGTGGCGATATCACCCAGGAAAACAAACAAAAAAGCAAGAAAGGAAAAGAAACCAATAGAGTAAAAAGTGGCAAAGGTCACCCGAAAACACATGATACAAAACACACAAATAAAACATAAAACCCTCCAACAAAACAACACTTCTATCACACAGTAAGAATACGCAAAATAAAGGACAGCATCATGTAGTCAAAGAAGTCTGCCTGTCTTAAAAAGTCCAATGTACGGTGAGTTTTATCTTCGCGTACTTTCTTTATCATCGATGCGTCAGTCATAGTCTATAAAGTGACATCTAAACAAACTGTATCAGCTACATGTCCAAACTTATCATTCTTCACTGTAAGAAGTTATAAGTTACCAAATACATCAAGAAACATGTGACACGTTTTTCTTTAGTCTCCAGAAAGCTCATTTGAAATATCTTTTAAAAGCTGCAATGGTGTATAAAAACTGCCCAAAGAAGCAACTTACAGTTCCTCAATGTTACATGCAAACGCCCGTCCCGCAAGTTCTTGTCAAAAACGAATTCCCCTGGGAATGCGTGCGTGGAATATTTAGAATTCCTGGCAACTTAATCGCAGTACTATAAGAACGGCTCCGCCCCTGAGGCGTCGCCAAAAAACAACACTTAACTTAAGATAAAAAATAGAACCATCAACAATGTACGAGAAACCTAGAGAGGAGTCTTCATGAAAATGAAATTGAAAGCATCTGTTTCAACGCTTGTATAATATCAACAAACACTCGACATTCAACACTTTGCGTTGAAAGTTCGTAAACATGATCCCTGTCAGACTCTGTACATTTTATAAAATTTAAAATACTTTTCCTTAATAGGTTTACATATCGCTGAACCGTGGCACGGCCACAATGTCAAAGTCTACTGGATTGTACGTGATTCCGAATATGCCCTTTTCTGACGGTCTTGCAACGCCCTCTGGCAGTTTGAAGTGGAAGTGCTGCAGCAGCAACATGAAGAACAATAGCAGCTCCGCACGAGCCAGGCGTTCTCCAAGACAAATGCGCCGACCTAAAAAGAAAGAATAAGATATTTTGTTACATACTGGCTGTAACAAACTTTCTACATACTAGCTGTAGCAAACGTTCTATTTACATTTTCCCAATACGCTATTGGGGGATTCTAACACCTTTCAATCTTCCAGCCGCCCACAATTTTTCCGTCGGTAAATTTGCCATTCATTCCAGGCTGCAGTATCATTATGAATCACTAGTCGGCCCTTCTGTACGGACATACCGTATGAAGTTCCTGACACAAGTAGTTCTCAGTGACAACAATGAAATGGATGTATGCACTCCTACAAATGATGTCAACTAATAACTAGAGTTCATCGAACACATCCCTTCGCCAAATAATCATGCCTTTACTAATACTTTAAGGTCTTTTTCATGTATTACTAAATAGTACCTACCCCAATAGCAAATGACTGCATGAACTTGTGTTCCTTACAAACCCACGAATGCTACCAAAGATAACTTTCTTGGCCAACTGGTGACAATGGAATTATGTACACTGTTGTGATACTTTCTAGCGCAACTTTCATAATCATAGTGCTTTATTAAAATCATGTAGTCTCTACCAGACTCCAGCCTGGCCGAATAGTATTGATGATAGGGGGCATTGGACTGTGACCAAAGATGACCTCAGTGGTAGCATCCCCGGTCAATCAGAATTTCATGCTTGTCAAGAGGATTTTCAAAGTGTTAGGGCGTCCAGGTCACAAGGCTTCTCAGGCAAAACATCTGGCAAACAGCTGTGTCCTTAAATATAGGTCAAAATGAGATGCATCTGTATATAGAAAACACTGTTTATTTCTGTTAA
Source organism: Branchiostoma floridae (assembly GCF_000003815.2). Lineage (NCBI taxonomy): Eukaryota > Metazoa > Chordata > Leptocardii > Amphioxiformes > Branchiostomatidae > Branchiostoma > Branchiostoma floridae. The sequence continues at coordinate 46,241 of NW_023365764.1, forward strand.
TTGCATACCTTTCCCTAAGTAATTATATCAAATAGATGTTGATAATCAACCAAAGTACCTAGCTACCAAAAACAAAAAATATCCATCAATCTCCTCTGCAGTTATCCTTCTTAAAAGCTACAAACTATAAGACCCACTGCAGTTCCAAACAAGCTGCTAGGGGGCCCAAAATTAGACCATTGACTCCTAGTACCAACAGCTATCCACCATTAAAAAATCATGAACCTGGCACTTCTGGAAAAATTTAGGCGCAAACTTTGACGCTCACTTGCAGTACCAAAACAAGTCGCCAGGAGGCCCATTATCGAACTTGACCTTCCTTTCTGTGTCCCCTACCTATCAACCAAATATCATTAGCATCCATCAAGAACATCTCGAGTTATCTTGCATACAGACAAACGCACTTACATACAAAGCCAGCTACAGCACCATAGGTAAAAGGTAGCTAAACCATTCTTGCACTTGACAATCCTTTCCACAACCGCTAAACACCTGCCAAATATCGTGGAAATCGCCCAGCTACATTTTGACTTATGCTTCCCGAAAAAACACCAAAAAAAATACCAAGCTCGCTAATGTACCGTAGGAAAACGCCAGGTAACCCATTTTCGAACTAGGCATGCCTTTCAACAACCGCTACACACCTGCAAAAAATAAAAAAGTTCCATCCACAATTTCTCGAGTTATATCCTGTTGACCTACATACAGACCCAAGTCGGCAAAAACATAATCTTCTTGGCGAAGCTAATAATATTTTCTCCCGACGTCAAAAATAAAAACGCTAACTTGTCCATACATGTACATGTTTTTGCTAGCAAATACATATTACTAATTTACCCCACCTAGTTTCAGATACATTTTCAAGATCAGCAAAGACGAAGTAACAAAATCACATTTACCTAGTGAGAAGGGGATGTTTTCGGCCTTCTTCTGGAACTGTCCCTGGTCGTTGAGGAAGCGTGTGGGGTCAAACATCTCCGGGTCCGGCCAGGTTTCCGGATCGTGGTGGACTGACCACAGGTTCACCTGTACCAGGGTGTCCTGTGGAAAGAAACGTGTGCTCAAGTTAACCTTTTTCCTGACAAAGAAGCCCTTTGCCACCAACTATGTATTAGTTCTAGGGTTACTTAGCCCTAGAAAAACGTATTGTGTCTCCAGTGACGGTCCTCAAAACATTAGGATCGGTAGGTACGGACTTTTGTTTAAGGGTTTTCATCCAGAGTTCAAACAAAAACAGAATAAAAAACGTAGCAATGTAATTATAGAGTTATGTAAGAAGTGTAATGTTTATTACACATTCTTACATCAATTGTTCAATGCTAGACACATATAATATGATTAACAAGAGCAATAAGTATCTACCAATCGAAAGTCACAACATGTCTACAACAAGGATACGTTTATAAAACCGGACGTTCAGCTGTCGTACAGTAGAAAGCTGCTAGGAGGTCGATTATCAAACCTGGGCTTCGTTTTCGACTTCTACCTAAATATCACCAAAAATTTATCTAAAGTTATGCTGTCCACAAGTACAAACAGACACACAGACTGCACCTAAAACATAACATTCTTGGCGAAGGTTACAGTGGGTTATTCATGCATAATTGTGAATAGTATTGATGCATAATTTACATATACCATGTTAATCAAAGAGTAGAGGCTGACGTATCTGCTCACCTTTGGAATAAAGTACCCGTTGAGTGAAGTGTCCCTACTGGTGGCGTGGTCCACGGTCAGCGGGGCGACTGTAGCGTACCGGAGAACTTCTTCTATAGTAGCCTCGGTGTACGGCATCTAGAAAAGGCCAAATGTTTCATGAGCTACAGCTTTTGGGGACAGATTCAACAGTAATCTTCTACTTTTCTTAGATCACACACATTTTCTATTTGCTTTTGGACAGACGAGGACAGTGTTGTACTGCACTAAAGTTAGTAACTTATATTAACAGTACCACATACACGGTAGAGACAGAAGGTAAAGGTAGTCTTTTACCTCCCCGACCGAAGTCAGGTACCCATTTTTACACCTGGGTGTAGTGAGGAAGGTCGTGTAAAGTGTCTTTCCTTGGGCCACAACGTCGGGGCACGGCAGGTATCGAACTCAGGACCTCTAGATTCCGACCCGAACGCTCTACCAGTTACGCCACACACGACGCCACATTTGGTTTAAACCATATCTAAGTCTCGACTGATTACCTTTTGCCTATGTCTATCAGACATCATCCTTTAGAGCTTCTGATAGGAGTGTTACTTCTCGCCGGCCGCTATATGTAGGTGGCGCTTTTGTTTCGATGAATCGAGACGAGGGGGATACAAACTTAGTAACGTTAGGGATTGTGTTTTCACCGCAAAAGCGCCACCTACATGTAGCGGCAAGAGGCAGCACTCCGAAGCCATGGGGAAGATGTCTGCATCGAAACGTAAAGTGAAACTTTACTGGTTGTGAGAAAGAAAACTCCAATATCCGATGATTGATATTGTTTACCAACCCTTTTCCGTTCGGCCATGGTTGGAGTACCGTCTCTTCCCAGTACTTGGTCGATCTCCTCCTGAACTTTCTCCTGTATGTCCGGATACAGGGCGCTGTACAGCAGGGCCCACCGCAGCGCCGTGGCGATGTTCTCTATACCAGCCACAAACATGTCTCTGATCACCTGAAATAGTGGTTTCAAAGGTTATTATAGTGTTTTAAAATAGTGTTTCAAACGTAATGAGACATTTCTGAAAATGTTCCTGCTGTGGGAAATTACGGCATCTGGGCAGTTCGCCCCCTAGCGGATCAGGATGATTCGGCACAATGCCTAGGGCTATTTTCCGTTTCACCCAACTCTAATCCTAATCTTAACTGAACCCTAATTCTAATCATAGCCATAACCATAACTTGAGTCGGCCTAGTGCCGAATTTTCCTGATCGGCTAGGGATAGAACTGTAAGTCCGGGTGCCGAAAGCTGATGCTGATAGACATTTCTGGACAGCGTCAGCTAAGGAAAGGAATGTAATGATAGAGTCACATGTTCTAAGGATCGTTGGTCTTTCCCCTCTAGAAAAGTAGTTTTTAATGTACAAAATCATACGCGTCTCAGGAAATAAATCTTTCGGACCAAGGTCTAAACATCACGAATACTTGGAGTATTTGTAAATAATGCATAGAAAATGACCATAACACTTTTTACATTTTACTTTTTTGGTCGGGCTTGATAAAATCATACAACCCAGCAAATCCACGTAGCCTAATGCTTTTACAAAGAGCTAGCTCAAGTAAGGCCCCCATTCCACTTGACGGCGCTATCACCGCGCTATCACCGCGCTCTCATGGCGCTCCCACGGCGACCCTGGCGATTTCACCGCGCTCTCACCGCGATGGTCAAATTTGCCATCGCCGTGAGGGCGCGGTGAGAGCGCCGTCCCAGTGGAATGGGGGTATAACTGAACAACACAACACATTACAAGGGGTTACAATTCATATAAATTTACAAAAGCACAAGACTAGACGAAGAGTACTGAAGTCACATAATGCTTTTTCTTACCTGTACGAGCTGTTCTTTGCTGGCGGTCGTGTCCTCGTCGTCTTGATGTCGTATCTCATTGAGAAAGGCGTCCATAAAATCCCGGATGTTGTCGGGGTCGAACAACTTCTCGTGATCTACGAGGGTCTCGCGTATGTGTTCCCGAATCTCTTGATTACATTCGAGAGTCCGGTTAAACGTCGTGTTGAGACCTGGTACCCACTTGGTCCACGGGTAGTGATTGGGCAGCATGGAAAGGCGGGAAAATTTGAAATTCAAGGCGACGTTAGAGATAAACCGTTGAAAGCCCGGATGGTCGTATGCGTATCTTCTACCGCATAACATGGTGGAGATGATATTGGAAACAGCCGTTTGTATCAGCTTGGTCATGTCAAATGGTTGTCCTTCTTTCTTCAAGATCTCTTGGATCAGGGACTTGCCTTCTTCAGCTATCTTCTGGTCTAAGATCGGCTTGTCCACTCCGATTTCTCGCATCTTCAGAAGAGTGAGCTTTCTGTGTTGCTTCCAGAACGGACCGTACGGTACGTGGATTACACCTGAGTGAGAAAAAAGGATACAACAAACTTTTAAGAAAATCCAACACTCAACAAATGCCAAAAGATTACAGGGCTTACGCGTTGTCATCTTTCATAACTGCTACATGTAAATATAACAGCAGTATACAGCATATGAATATACTTATAGCTGGAAATATATGAATATAACAACAGAAACAGGTGAATGTACTACAAACAAAAAAGCAATATTGAAACATGTTAGCATATAGCCAGGTGACGTGGACCAATCAGAATGCCCCATTTCATGTTGGTTATGATTCCGTAACACATAGAATTTCGGCCAGCCCGGTGTTAAACACAATCAACACCGGCAATGATACTGTTTAGCACCTGACCAATCAGAAGGAGTGATCAAAAGAATTCACAGGTATAGTACCAAGGGATCTCATACAGGAGTTTACAAGTTTGGGTAGCCTATATGATAACGTTGATGACCAGGGTCGTCTGGGTTGCTATAGTGGTTCTGGTGGCAGGGGAGGAGGAGCGACACCCGACATAAGTCAAGTAAGTCAATGACCACCTGTTCCTTGGTGTATATGGTGTCATAACGCCTGGTCCTTTGCTATAACCACCGAATATCTGTATCTGTATCTATATAGCCGGTATAACCGCCATTCGGCGTAACACACCAGCTTATAAAACCACCGAGTGAGCGAAGTAGGCTATAACTACCTTTGAAGTATAAAGTTTGTAATTACCTTTCTTCTGTGAGTTTTCAGCAGTGATGGGCATGTAGGGCCGGCTGGAGAAGTCGTCAGCCTGTTTGACCAGCGCCTGGTGGATGGTCCTGTAGCCGTTCAGCACCACCACGGCACGGCTGCCCACGTGATACATGAACACATCCCCGTACTGTCGGGCCCACGTCATCAGCAACATCGGCTCATCCTGGGGTGGGAGGGGGGCGATCAGAATGATAACCGTCAATAAAGAGGAAGCCTGTGCTTTAAAGTCAAAGTCAAAGTTCCTTTCCGCGCCTGATGGCGCATAGGGTGGCGCCCATCTCCGTTTCAGTAGCCCTGGGCCACACAACGCAATCACTGTGCAATAAACCACCCAATAAATTCGGCTAACGTAAACTACCAGAGCCCAGTCTTCTGTTGACTGTGGTAGAGTTCAAATCAGTGAGGACTGAGACCACAATAACCAGCACAAGTTTCTTACTTAGCCCTTTGCCCAGGGCAAACCTGATTACTGTTTAAAAGAGTGAATTAATAAATGGATGGAAGGATGCATGCATGAATAAATTAATGACTAGATGGTTGGGCGAATGAGTGAATGTGTCCGTGTAACATCTGTGCATAATCATCTTCTATCTTTATAACAGACGTTGTTTCAAGTTGTTTTAAGTACATGTTGTCAACGGAAAATGAGCTAGCAATTCTGACAAAACCAAAGTTCAAAAAGAGTTGACTTCGTAGACCTTATACTTCCAACAAACATTTGCATAATCTATGCATGGTTATGTACACCGTCAATAACCTAGACATGTCGCACGTATGAAATCCTTATCATTTACCACTAAAACAAATTACAACACTTTCTAATTATTCATTCATCAGGATCAATTTTGCCTTTACTTGCATAATCGCATAAAAATCAAAACCATAGCTTTTCTCTTACAAAAGATACAACAGTATCGATGAAATCCGCCAGGTGGTCCAAATCTGACATTGACCATCGAATTTGTTTTTACAACGTCTCTACCTACATACCAAATTTTATCATAATTTATCCAGAGGTTTCTCTAGTCATTGTTGCATGCAGGAGCACAAAGCTATACCTCCATTTTTACGGAGGTAAAAGTATATAAATGTTTCGTCATATAAACCTACTTACCTGAGTAAGACTAAGGAAGTTGCCCAGGATTGGCCAGTTGAAGGGGCCAGGTGGTAGGTTCCGGCGTTTCCGCAGCCACCACAGACAGAAGACGATCATTGCCAGTTTCAAGCAGCCGTACAGGTCCCATGGGGACTGGAGAAGGCCGTGAAGAAGGTACATGGCGAAGAGTAGATCTTGGAAGTTCCACTGTAGACTAGAAAGAAGAGTGCGTATTAGTTTTGTAGACGTTAACCCTAACGCCAAAATACGACATTTTATTATTATCTGTGACATGAATAGCATGTTATAATATTAAGACCATATATCCGTGCACAAAATAAAGCGCTTACCAACAAGCTTTTGATCAGTCCTTTGATCCTTCTCGAGTTGAAATGACCCAAATAAATAGTATCGCCAAAAGCAGTTACTCAAGCAACTAATAGTGATTTTGGAATCGGTCAAACGTTTCAGACAACCATCCGTTGTCGTCGTCAGTGGCATCCACCTTTCTCACGCGGCGGCCATGATAGATCGAAGCAGAGGTCAATGAGGCAAACAGACAAAACTTATTTCTAAAATCAGGTCCCATTTAGTTTTCCCCCAAACCACACAAATTTTCATGATATAAGATAGAATAATAAATATTACAAGAAGTGTTATGCACCGAAAGATATAGCAATTTAGAGTAGTGTAGACTGACCCCATAGTCCCTTAAGAGATGCAAAATAAAAACATAATAATGCAAATTTTTAACGAATTTGCAGCCATTCACTTATTGGTCGATTTCCTAATTGGCAGGCTACCATTGATCGAACTGCTAATTATGATGGACAGCCTTTTGTTTGCCACATTGAACTCGTTTTAGATCTATCATGGCCGCCGCGTGAGAAAGGTGTATTGGAGAAATTCTTGTTGAAAAGAGTTTTTATATCCTAGCTGTGAATTGATATGCAAAAGAGATCTAGTTGGAGAAAAGGTTTGTTTTCACTATGAATTAACATGCAAAAGGCGGAAGACAAATATTTTGGATAAGACAAGTTAAGTCGATGCAAATGAGTTCTGGCCACATGGACCATACTAGACTTGATGACCCATGTAGATTTTCCAATTTTTATATCAAACGTACCGCCACAATAACCAGGTCTCGTTTAGACCTAGACCCATCTTTTGGAAACGAAAAATGTGATAAGAAAGGAAACAAAACGCACAGAACTTTAAAAGAATAGTCCGGAGAATAATTTGTATAGTATTACATTCCTTGATAACCAGTTTTATTTTCGTTTTCGCAAACATCCCGTAGGGGCCCCGTTTCGGAAACTTTAGTGGGATCGATCTAAGCCTGAAAAAGTTGAAACAAGTCGGTTCTACTACAGTACCTGAGACTTGGAGGCAGCTATACACAGATTGATCTGGAGAACTACGTACACGCAGAGGCGTCGGTGATATAAGTCTCGCCAACTGCTGTTGCCATTTGTAACGGCCAATGCATATATGTCATACATGTATCACACAACAGTTCATTTAGCCAAGGAGGGTGAAAAATGGATCTATTCTAACCTCATTGATTTAGCCTTGATGTTTCTTTGGTTTGCTAAGCAGAGACGTGAAAGAAGTTTTACACACACAGATGGTCGCCCGGCATGTTTGGTATAGGAGTTCTGTAGGTTTTTCTAGGTGTTTAGTCGAAACTGAATTAACACTTAAGCCTAAAACGTAATATTTTAAAAAGGAGATTAACAGATATATTGCCAAAATATTGTGAAATTACTTTGATTATGCGATTTGTTCTGAAACTTCGCTGCCCCTTCACTACTAATAAAGGTACATGCAAATTGATATACAATGTAAGACTAAATGTTCAACACATTTATGTCTACCAACTGAACTATGCTCATGTCATCTTAACTTCAGCTTTGATATCTCGTGTTTTGAACTTGCTACCTACTAATTAAGGCTTTACTTACATGACAGGACCATCATAGTACCAACGATTTATAAGGTCACCAAAAAAATGATCACTTTTCACATAAAAACCTTTGTTTATGCGAAGGTATGTGTTTGTGGAACTCTAGTTACACAAGTGGTTCCTACGATACATGTGTTTTGCCCCGTGATATCTGGTCACCCTAGGCCTGCCCTACTTCGCAGAACATTTAAGTCAGCGTTTATTTGTTTGGAAGGGTAGCGTTCCTACAGTACATGTGGTTTGCCTCGTGATATCTGGTCACCCTAGGCCTGCCCTACTTCGCAGAACATTTAAGTCAGCGTTTATTTGTTTGGAAGGGTAGCGTTCCTACAGTACATGTGGTTTGCCTCGTGATATCTGGTCACCCTAGGCCTGCCCTACTTCGCAGAACATTTAGGTCAGCGTTTATTTGTTTGGAAGGGTAGTCTGATTTGCCACGTGCACAGGGGCCGGCCAAATCTCCGTCGGTCTCAACTCTCCGGATGGCCAAATTCAGATCGGCGGGCATATGATACTGTCTTGTAGCGCCGAGGAATTCGAACCCTACTGCCGGAGTGGTATATACTAGGACCCAGTATAACCAAGGTAGGTTGTACTAAATACGGATTGGGGATAAAGTTATTTTAGGCACGCGGAAAACTATCTCCGCCTGCATTAGAGACCCTGCTAGCTCGTGTATGTTGCGTTAGAAATTACAAATCAGCGCTCCACTTGAAAAGTATGCTTCACCTAGAAGACCCTAGAAGGTCGCGGCGAAGGGGACTACTTTGAATCAGTCGCAAAATCATCGTGTCGGCCAAACCATAATGTAATTACAAACAAAACATAACAAAAGTTTCATTTTCTCTATAGAATATAAAAAGTGACTTTCTAAATAAGAACCTCAAGGATCTTCAACACTTACCCGAAATTTCTTTAGATGACAAGTCGGTCAAGACGTTGCCAGCTTCGCAGACCAAGTAGCTCCAGAAGACACGCCGTGAGACTTTAAGGAGCGGTGTTACGCAAAGTTGGCTACTGTACATAATGAGATTCAGAAGAAAGTTAGATAAGACATCTCTTATTAGATAAGACGTGGAACAACGATTGCGTAAAAACTGAGTTACGTAAATCGTTTGCATACTTCCATATATGGTCGTAGGTTTTGTAGTCGTCTGTTTTCCATTGGGTGCCTTCCGGTGACATCATCTGAAGAAATGTCAAATGGTTGGTTTCTTGGAATGAGGCAACGTTCACATGCACGTGCGTTACAGTTTGACCACGAATGGTCTATTAGTCACAATCCTTCACTGGTCGCCTTCTATGAGGTTAAGCTGAGCCAAGTCTGCTATGATTTGTTTATGTCAGTTCTTTATGTAGCCGACCTTTCGAGTTGAGCGAAACCAACCCCGTAAAAATTCAACGGCGGGCGCTGGTAAACTTGGCGGGCGGGCAACACTCCAAGCGCCGCAGAGATAGCAGCGAGCTCACGGTTACCAGGTAAGATTATCTTAAAGGCTAGCAGATTTGTAAAAATCTCTCTCGTATCCGGTTCTAAACTTGTAACAGCTGTAAAAGTAGCCTCTCATTTTGCATGGAAAGATTCAGAAGTCTATACTAATGGAAAGGTCAACGACCTGTAGACCTATATTTATCTGGAAACCAGGTGTCATTTTGAACACCTGCTAGGCGAGGGAACTGGAGCAAAACCCGGTCAAAACCGGTCTCAACCGGCCCTTTTCTAAATTCGATTCCCTCGAACTAGTCAGATTTTTAAAAAAGAAATCTAGTGTTTACATGAAGTCATATCAAAACGTTCTATTGAATTGGTTACTTTGTAGAAAATGAAATCCTTATGTCACCTATTTTTGACCTAAAATCATCTGGAGAGCTAAACACAGTGGATAACAACCCACTGTCCCTATAAAGGACTAAAATCTGATTTTTTTGGGACTAAATCTACCTAATCCTAGTTCACCTTTATCCGTTTGGTAACTTATATCCGTTTTTTTTTTAAACAGTGTATTTATCACGTCGACGGGCGGTTTCAAATTGTAATTTTTCAAACAGTGTCTAGTTTGAAACCACTATTCGTCGACCGTTAATGTCCCTTAGCCGGTCGGTTTCTAGATACAACGGAAATAAGTTACCCTTCGAATAAAGGTGAACTTGCCTTACCTTTTCGAGATAACACACATATGCTATGAAGTAAGTTCGCACCTGTGTTACCGTGATGTGGTCTGCCGTCCTACGCCAGGTTAAAAACTCAGGTAATTTCGGCGTCTGCTATGACGGTCTTTGCATGCTAATTACGTACTTGCTAATATATGCTAATACAAACTAGGCACATGTGCATATGCTAAAACATAAGCATATGCTAAAACAGTGCACACACTCATACATGCAAATAGATCTCGCTTGTTGTTCTTGTTTTTACAAGTCCGGGGAATCTGCGTCGATGTTGTTGTTGTTGTTTTTTCATTATCAAACTTGTCAATCTTGCAAAAGTCGATATTTTTTTTCATTTTACCTATGTTCTTTAGAAAATATAAGATTTTTTTTTTAAATAAAATTAACCTCTTTATGGTATACCGTATTGGATAGGCTTTGATATAATAACGCATCTGATCTTCTTGAACATTGTAGGTCTTTCACTGTAGAAGAAAATATTATGTTTCGTAAGCTTATTATTACGTAGAAGGTGGTATCCTACAACTATCTTAGAAAAAGGGGTGTCTGTTTGGCGCAACGGCTAGAGCGTTGAAATCAGAATCAGTAGGTCCTGAGTTCGATACTCGCCATGCACCTGCCCCCATGACGGTGGAGTGACGCCTATGGTTTTCTATTGCGGTCAAAATTCAACTACGGCGTACTTCAGCCAACTACGCCGTACTTACGCTTACTACAACGTAGCTCACAGAAGTGGGTCCGATACGACTTAACTTCCAGAAGTACGCCGTAGTTGCCGGCAGTATACGGCCTGACTGAAGTACGCCGTATGTGGTTTTCTATCCCGGACAAAACTCAAGCATTTACAGTAATCCGAACTACGTATTTTCAGCCACACTGCGGCATAGTTGGACTACGACGTCTTACCCCTCCGATATGTAGATCACCTTGACACATGAGGTTATTGTATTCTCTGTCTGAATACGCTACACTGAGAACAAGATAAAGACCAAAAAAGTCCTAGCTCAACCGTTTCCATAGCCTTCTTAGCGAAGGCAATAACCGAAAATATACGCTTCTTGGCGAAGGCAAAAATGCGGAATGATATTTGTTATATGAATATGTTACTTACAAAAAACAATCGCAGATCCACGCAATACTTCTGAATTCTTGTGTGTTTTACATACGGCTGTATAAAGAAAATGTACATACCCTTTTGTGTGGACTTGTTAAAGAAAAAGAATCAAACCACCCAAGCGATAGAATGTCTGGATTGAAATGAAGTACATATACACTCGAGCCTCAGGGTGGATCATAGAACAATATGTACCACAACTCGTCCAACCACAAAAGTAGCCTTAGTCCCCGCTCCTATGTCCTGTTAAGGAGGACATCACAGTAGGCACCCCTTCCAAGAAAGCTACCCCATACAAGGGGCAAAAGAAGTGGCTTCTACATGTAATTATCCCGACCTTGCCCTATAATTAGTGCGGCCTCGGACCATTAAAAATCTGCTTGAAGAACATAGCTTTATCTTATAAATCTCAGGATGGAGTTCTTAACATTTAGTGCATGTCTACAATGTTTTTATTCAATAGACATTGAAGTTACACCTGTGGCTGTTCCGACAGGTTTGAAGCTTGACTGTCACTAAAAAAAAACCTTAAAATCTCTCAACCTAACATCTGCTTGGGGACAGCATTCGAATTCCTGTTTCAGTGTTTCCAAGGAGCTTTTAGAAATGTAAAGCGTAATCAGCCATCCTGAATTTAGCGTAAATCGTTGTCAGGATCCCCCATACAGACCCTCTTCAAAACAACTTGGTTTCTCCCCACATGTACAGTTCGCTGTCTTACGACTGAAAACTCTCAAAGATGTCAGAGAAGAAGCCTCCCCGTTCGCCTATGGACCACGACGAGTTCCGTAGAATCGGGAAAGAGACGGTAGACTACATCGCAGACTACCTGGAGACCGTGCAGAGTCGGGCGGTGTACCCGGGGGTTCAGCCCGGCTACCTCCGCCAGCTCATCCCGGCAGAGGCGCCGCAGGACCCCGAGGATTGGGAAGAGGTGTTCGCGGACGTGGATAGGGTTATCATGCCCGGAGTAAGTACAGATATAGGGCATTATGTAGATTCTAGAGGAATGGCCAATATTTTTCATGCGGTTCTGATACAGTAGCTAGTAGATGCATTTTGCTTTTTGGGCACGGGCAGACTCCTGTGAGAATTTGCTCTTGTGCAATTTACGCCAGCATAGATAAAGTTCTCAAAATGGTAAGAAGTGATGATTGATGTCAAAGTGTTGGTAAATTTCTCATAAAGATACTGGTGAAAACCGCACGAGCTTGCCATCTATAAAGAAGCCGAGGCAAGTCTGAGAGTGCGGACATGCTAGTGCGTTCCTGTCCGTTGACAGCGGAGCACAGTCGGTGGCGTGTGACCAAATTCTCACAGGCCTAGGGTCTTACCCAATTGGGGTAACGTTATTTTTAAGTCAAGACAATCTTTATGTAGAGGGAATGCATAGCATTTTGGTCCCGTTTTTGTGACATACTTCATAGCAAGCTGTTAGCAGATTATCACGCCTTTTTTGTTGTTTCCCGTGTATTCTGCTACCTTGCAATATTTAAAATAAGAAGTCTATTACGAGATCAAAGGGTTTAGCCCAGTTTAAACTTCTAATATTAGCTTGAAGATTAAAAAAAAACACCAACTAATAAAAGTCATAACTTTTATCAACGCTCAACAAAAAATAATTTCCCTAAAGTAAAATACCAAAAAACATTCAAATTGAAATGTTCAAAGATAATATACGATGATAAAGTTAAACAGCCTCATTACTCATTTGGATACCTACTGGCTGGCAAAATACACCAGATGATCATTATAAAGCTATTACATCAATCAGTTTTATATCCAAATGTATTTTCACAATGACATCGATCGCCAAGGAAATTCTAATACGTTCCTACCTCTTTCCGCTCAAAATATGTCCGGAACTGATGAATAGACGTCGTTCACTCTTTCTGTACAGTCGCCGTCCGTTCTAAGAAAAATCGTTTCATACGGACAGACTTTATAGTCGAATTTCGGAAGTAATCAGGCTCATTACAAGTTTGTAGGTTTTTGCAGTCTCATCGTGCTGAAGTATGCAGTTTCCGGTCATTGCCCTGTACATGTGCGCTTTGAAACAAGATGATATGTGATGACTAACTGGCGTTTGAGAAAACATCTCGTGATGAAAGAGACCCACTGTTGATTTAAAACACATGTGGGATCGATCTAAGACATGTTTTATAATGCCAACGCTCACCACGTATCGTCTTTTGTGAGGGTTCCAGTGTACGGAAGTTATTTAACTAGTTTGGTAGTAGCGACACCAGTGTGGTAATATCTTGAGTGTAGTTGCCAACTTGGCAAGTGATACTAGTATTCCCCAAGCAGAGGTTTAGTTGCGGGGTACTAAAACCATGTTTTGAAGGAAAGCCCTGCCCTGGCGCGTTTTGAGGCAAAAGTGAGGGGAGCGAGCCGGTAAAAATCTCAGCCACTACTCACTCACTCACTCACTCACTCACTCACTCACTCACTCACTCACTCACTCACTCACCCGCCTACCCACCCAACCAACCACCCACCACCTGCCCACTCACTCACTCACTCACTCACTCACTCACTCACTCACTCACTCACTCACTCGCCTGCCCACCAACTCACTCACTCACTCACTCACTCACTCACTCACTCACTCACAATGCTCATGACGAGTCCCCACTTCTTCCTTCCCTACATATATCATACAGAGGATGTCAGTGACCGATCGGATCATGACCAGTTCGCTTTTCCACAAGACGTGATACAATGTTGACCTAAGACATTGATCCAAGTCTTATGTTGGCGGCGAATCAAGATATACGAAGACACGCTGCATGTTTTGGTTCGGAATAGTCTCACCAAAGACATCTTGTTTACGGTGAAATAGCTGCATGCATTTTTATTGCCAAGTTAATTGTTCTTTGTATTTGACATTTGAAATAATTTATTCACTTTAGATTACCAAATTGTCTATATCTCAAAAGAAGATTTTAAAACAAAGTCTATCCCGTAAGTTTTTTTTATTGATAGTACCAATCCATTATGCTAAAATGAAGTATCAGAAATGTATTTATGGTCCAAAAATGATTTAGATAACGTCAATACCAACAAGCACAAACTTCCGCAAAATTGCGAGCAATTCTCTTTTAAAAGCACGAAAGATATACGTATTAAATATCATGTTGCAATTGCATACAGGGGGAATAAACGGCACAATAGGTTATATAATTCTGTATGATCGCCAAAAATTTCTCTGTCTTAGGTCATTCACTATGAGGTCTTTAAATATTTTATAGGTGATGCCTACGTGTTAGCTTGTACGAAACAGCTGGGAAGGTTTAGAGAAAGTTTGCATCCTCATGCTGAGGTCAACGTACGTCCGGTCAATGTTAATGGCGGTCATTGCCAAGGACGCTGTCCTCCAAACAAGGTGCTAAAAAAGGAAACTTGACCGGGAGTTTGTTGCAGCCAGTTTCGGGAAGGTCCCAGTGAGAACAACAACGCCAACTGCTAACATTACAGAATGAGTTTGCCAGAATTTCTTTAAAGCTTTCCAGCTGTATTGAGCCACAAGCCGTGTTACGTACAGGCTAACCCGTAAGCCCTAACCATCGAATATCTAACGGCCTAAAGTAAGATGGCTTAAGTTAGGGACTTCTTAGACAATCATACCATACACATTGACTTATTGTGCTGTTTGTTCCACTTGTACAAATATAGTTCTAGTGTATGGTCCTTTGTGTTTCTTTTCCTTAGCCCTATATGACTAATAGTAAAGGGCTTTCGAATACCTGATGTTTCGAGGTCAGCGTCCTAGGATTTGACCGGACGTTGACCTCAGTATGAGGATGCAGAATTTCTCTAAACCACTCCAGCTGTTTCAAGCCACAAGCCGTGTTACGAACTTGAAAGCTTACACTTAAGCCTTAACTTTATTAGCACATTTAAAGACCTTATGTTAGGCATAAGTTAGGACCGCTTTGGCGATCACACACTTTGAGCTACTATACTTTATTCCACTTGTACAGATATGTATGGTACTAGTATTTCGTCCTTTGTTCTATGCGATTTCTTAATGATCTCTCACCACTAAACGATATTTTTTTTGCTCCCCCTCTACTTTACAGGTGACCCATTGGCACAGTCCAGACTTCCACGCGTACTTCGCACCAGGAAACTCCTACCCGTCCCAGCTGGGAGACATGCTGTCTAACGCACTGGGCTGTGTGGGCTTCTCTTGGGTAAGGCTAATCTCCAAGCAGACCCTTCAATGGCATAAGGTAGTACCAAACTGGCCAAGGAGTATAGTCAGCCAAAAGGGTCCATTTGCCTTGCCCGGTAACGAAACACACTCCTAAGCCGGCTTCACTCCTCTGCCAGCTTTTGATACTGCCTCATGCTACCGTAGGATCTGCTTGGAGATTAGGGTAAGGCGTGTTCGTTGTAACTTTGTCAGGAATAACATTCAGTCTCGCAAACTCTGGAATACACCAGCCATTAGTAACGCTAGTTCACCTTTATCCGTGAAGTAACCTTTATCCGTTGTATATACCATCGGAAAATTTAGGTATATCAAGTTGACAGACGGCTGCATCAGACTGGAATGCTAGTTGAAAATATTGCAATTTGAATCCAACGTCCGTCGACTAGATATCCTTTGATACCTCGTTTTAGAAAACAACGGATGTAGGTCACCATGTGGATAAAGGTGAACTACCGTTATATTAGACATCCAGGAAATACGATGCCACGCAAAATAACAATTACTCAAGCAACTGGATATGAACTTTGAAACAGTCAGATGTTTAGGTAGCATTCGCTATTTTTTGTCAGTGACTGGAGGATTTGTAGGAGTCTGTGCAACCAAGATATTTAACCAAAAACTAAGAGTTGGCGACACTGTTCCTAACACTAGGAGGATGCTTTATTCTGCTTTGTCTATCAGCAGATGTCTCTCCGTATGATTTTAGTTCTTCTCTTCTTAGCTTTCTTACCCATGTGTTAGAATTAGTTTATGTCACGTGTTAGTGTAATCCTAAATAGCACCACATGTTACAATTACAGAAACTCATTGATATAAGTAATGGCGACCAACATGTTCCATAGGCCGCCAGTCCGGCATGTACCGAGCTGGAGACGGTCGTTCTGGACTGGCTGGGGAAGATGCTGCACCTGCCGGAGCACCTGCTGGCCGGGACCGCTGGGGCAGGTGGAGGAGTCATACAGGTGAGGGGACGAATAAAGCAATATCGTATCGTGATTCAAGTGTATTAAATATCGTAAGTCTAAATTACATTCATCTTGTCTCTTCTTTTTCTCTCCTCCTTCTATATCTCTCTTTTCTTCTCCCTCCTCTATACTCCCTCCCAATGTCTTCTCTTCCCCCTTTCTCCCTCCCTCTCTCTGTCCGTCTATATATATCTCGTTTCTCCTTTCCCTCTTTCTACCTCCCTATGTATTGTCTCTCTCTCCTATCTCTCCCTGCCTGTCACCCTCTCTAGGCACCTCCCTCTTCCCTTCCCTCTCTCCCCCTCTTGTCCCTCCCTCCCTATCTATTGTCTCTTCCTCCATCTCTCTCCCTCTCTTCTCTCTCACTCCCAAACTCTTGCCTTTTCCTTCACTTTATCCACCTATGTCCTTCTCTCCCCTCTAGCTCTCCTTCCCCCTCTATTCTTTTTCTTACCCTCTCTTCCTCTCCCTTCCCCCTCCCTATTTCCCTCCCTCCACTCATTCCCAGCCCCTTCTCTACCCTTCTCTCTATCTCTCTCTTTCCTTTTCTTAGAAGTTAGATTTCATACCATGTTGAAGTTTAGATGTCATACCTTGTTTCCTTTCCAGGGCACAGCAAGTGAAGCCATCCTTGTAGCGCTGCTATCAGCCCGAACCAAAGTCATCCGGCGGGAAAAAGAGGCCGACCCGGAGTCGTCTGATCATGACGTCATGAAGAAGTTGGTGGCCTACAGCTCTGATCAGGTAGAGGCCGATATAAAAGTTATTTCTATTCGTCGGTACCTTTTGTACTGTGTGATAACGTCGTCATATTCATATTGTGAGATATGAATACTACTTACAGCGCTTGATAAACACCGCCTTACCAGTTGTTACCATACATTGTATCATTTTCAATTGTCGTTCAATAAAGTTCTTCATAGTTCTTCTGTCTTGATCATGAATAGATATGAGGTAGCGATTTTTATACACACGTGAAATTGAAAGTTCAACGAAACCAAATTTATTTGATCGACAATCAAAGACTAGAGGGCTCAAACTTTAATAGGTCAGGCCTTCCTGACTGCAAGAGCTATATACCAGCCTAAAATCCAAAATCGTTACCATGATACTTTGTTCAGATCGATTGACCCCAAACTGGAAGTTCCAATACCATAAAAAAATGGTTGGGGGCCATATATCTAAACATCTCGATATTTCATCAAGACCTACTCACGTACCAAACATGAAATCAATCCATCAAGGCATTTTGACAGATGCGTACGGACAAATACGCAAAGGCCGTCAAAACATAACCTTCTTGGTGAGGGTAAGTATGTGTTCAGATGGTTTCCTGGGTTCAATATATTTCAACCAACAAAATGTCCAAGTGAATGTACTGGTACTGTATAAGTTCACCAGTCTAAAACGCCCCCTAGCGTAATTGTACCGCCCTCCACAGGCCCACTCGTGTGTTGATAAGGCCGCCATGATCGCTGCAATCAAACTGAGGAAACTGCCGACAGACTCGGACTTCTCCCTCAGAGGGACAACTCTGTCTGCCGCTATGGAAGAAGACAGGGCTAACGGACTCATACCGTTCTTTGTAAGTGACATTAAACTGCTTGAAAGTGTTTCCTTACATATGGCCATCATGTAACGATTGTCATGATTGGTAATTTGTCCTGCATTTGATGATATCAATTTTCCAACCACATGCCTCTACATTCGTTTCAAAAACAGATAGAATGATAATGTGTAGTTTATTGAAAGTCACTACAATTCTTCGTCATCTCAAGTTTCTTTCCTGTTCTTTGATGTGTTCACCGTATGTGTTTGTAAACAAAGTACTTCATTCTTTATTTCCCCAGTGTTGTGCAACTCTTGGAACTACGCCATCGTGTGCTTTCGACAAGTTGTTGGAGATTGGACCTGTCTGTAAGTGGCTCTTGATTTCTTCCTCCACGTATACATCTTCTCAATTTCAAGACGATAATTCATACAAAATGTTATGGCGTCAAAATGCCGGAATAAAAAAAAAAGGCACGCCTATTTTGACAAAATTCCATTTCCCTCCCTAATGCTCTAATCTTTGCTGTTCTAATCCCCAGGTTGTGAAGAGAACATGTGGCTGCATATAGACGCGGCATACGCAGGCAGTGCCTTCATCTGTCCGGAGTACAGACCGCTGTTAGATGGAGTGGAGGTATGGGGATGTGGTACACTAAAGGCTTATTTCCCAATTCTCAACCAGAGGCTCGACCGGAAGCTTTCGGAAACGAAAAATATGATACAAATTGCAACAAAAGACACAGAACATAAAAGAGATAGTCTTGAGCATAATTTGTATATATTCCTTGATAGACAATTTTATTTTTCGTTTCCGCAAACATCCCAGACGTGGCCAGGTTTGGAAATGGGACCTAGGCCTAACGGGGGACCTTGTATGTGTCAGTTAATGATGAACTTTTATGTGGAGACTTTACGTTTTACTTTATTGTTTTTCAACAGAACATTACAGCTCAGGTCATTGACCTGTATTTTTTTCCACTTAAGCCTTGAAAACAATTAACAGTGACATAACATTTAACAGTAACAAAAACGTCACATTATAACAACATCAAAACAGATAAAACAATCACACGTAACAGAAAATACACAACAGCTTCGAAGTATAAAACACGATTTGAGTTGAAGACTCTCTGTTACAGCTTATCACTTCAGAGCCACCATGGCCAGTAAAAGAAAATTTCGCCAAATTTAAGCTGCATTGTATCTGTTCGGTTTCGTTGTTTATTTTAATAAAGTATTAAAGAATACAGTTTATAATGATAACCGTGTCTTGTAAAACCGAATTTGTAATGTGGGTTTCTCTCTGATCAGTTTGCAGACTCCTTCAACCTAAACCCGCACAAGTGGCTGAGAGTCAACTTCGACTGTTCTACTATGTGGTAAGTCACTTAAATCTACCAGACTGGCGCGCGTAGTTCTAAGGTTTATAAACGTACAGGAAGTTGCATTTAGATACATCATCGCTGAGGAGGAACAGTGGAGATACTTCGTAAACCTATAGCTATTGTATGGCACATTACTACTTTATTGATGTATAATGTCCTGAACCCATTATACCTTTAGGGTGAAAAACCGGGCGGATGTTGTGGACGCTTTCGACGTTGACCCGCTATACCTCCGGCATGATAACCAAGGTACTGAAAGTATTTCAGTTGGAACATGGTCCATTTCTTTATGACGCAGTTTCCTTCTGAATTTTCTGAACATCAGTCTTGCCCCTTCGGTAATGATGAATTCTTTTTTTTAGCAATGACTTGAATTTTAATTGTACACCTTATTAAATGCTTTCTTTTAGTTCCCCTTTCAACTACAATGTTACACATCGCTCAACTTGGAAGTTAATTTGTTATGGTAGAAGTCATTCTAGATCAAAGTGGAACTAATTTCCAACTCAGAAATTGGGCTTACCCAATTTTTCAACTGTCAAACTCCTCTCCTTGTCAAGGAATGAGCAATCGACTGCTTCTGTGACCTAACTTAATGCAGGTAGAACACATAAGTTTCAGAAAGTCTATGGCGCCCTCCGTTTCTGTTAAGGGATGGTTGTAACGCCGCCCTTATGTAGATTGCGTCTTCTATTCCTCTTGCAAATAAGTTATAAGCTGCTATTTTTTCTTCTTCCAGGTCTAGTGACCGATTACAGGGTAAGTATACGTAATGCATGGACTAAATAGCACAACCATACAGTATTCATAGTTTGATTCTCACCCATGTGTACAAAAAAGAACGTCTTATGATAAATAATTTATAATTTATAAATAAAAAACATTTATGAAGATTAGACATCAAGGTTAACAATATTAAGATATAATTCAAACTCTACAACTAGATAAAACGTAGAAATTTACTTCCGGACGTTTCGAGTGACATACGCCACTCTTCCTCGGCTAGAATTAACAATTTAGAAACAATTCAATACAAGTACATTCAACAAATGTCACTCATATGTAAATCATGTTTTAGGTTCTTATGGTAGGACAGTACTATAGGAAAAGTTATGAAAAAGTATTCTTTTTTTTCACTATTCTTTTGTAACACTAAGTCATTACATGGCTCGGCGCAAGTAGTGTTAAGAAACTACAAGTTCTCAAAGCTGACATTATAGCTGCTAGCTAAGTATGTTGAAGGAAACTGTGTTCTTTTTGACCTTCTTGATCAGCACTGGCAGATACCTCTCGGACGGCGCTTTCGTTCTCTGAAGTTGTGGTTCGTTCTGCGAATGTTCGGAGTCAAGGGTCTACAACAGTATATCAGAAAGGTACATGTATTTCTTCTTTCACAGTTATATGTGTATAAACAAATGTGTGACTATTGCAAACGTTGTTACCTCTAGAATAATGAATGCCTACAATTGATTGTTGAGGGTGTCCTAATAAAAACATTGTTATTATGCAATTAAGGCTGTTGTAACCAATTATTTCTTGTAGTAGGTTGTTTCGTGACTCTAATGATCTTTATCGCAAGGACAAATTGCATTTCAAATTCATCACATAATGTTTTTGTCCATGTTCCTGAAAGTTATATACATAGGTGATATGACATCAACTCTTATATTTGCCACCGGGTACTATAATACCGTCACATAAAAAAAGTGTTATAGAGGCCTTCTCAAGATTGTATTGAACACCTAAATGTCTGAAGTTTATATACCTCATGATTACCTATGCTACATTTGCAAATCTCTTTAAATATTATTGAATTCATGTATTTTTCTCATGTGTGGTATTTTGTCATCCAGTGGAATCATGAGAGTTGATGTTATCATCTATCGGATGACTTGCGAATGTTTGTTTTACACATGTCAACATGTCATATTACGATCTATCCTCCTGCAGCACGTGAGTCTCGCGAAGGAATTTGAATCGCTTGTTCTGAGTGATGACCGGTTTGAGGTCAGCGCCAAGGTTGTGATGGGGCTGGTGTGCTTCCGACTGAAGGTAGTACCGGACATATTCCGTACTTCGATGTATTGGGAAAATCTTCCAACATTCGATTTCTTAAGCATATTTTGAGTCAGTGTAGCTTGCCCAAGATTGATGTTTCTAGCTTAGGAGAAGAGATGACAGTGAACGTCTGTTCAGTGCCCACAGTGGTCCACGTAGAATTGCACTGAACAGGCTCGTATTGAAAGAAAGGTAACACGTAAAAGTAGCATACATCGAAGAAGAAAATGTAGAAATGTGATGAAATTGGAAGAAAAGATTCTTTGTCCATAAAAGCCAAAGGTAGCAGACGATAATGCAATTTTTAAAAGGACTCTGCAATTGCCTACTCCAAAACAATTCATTTCATTATTAATGTAAGAAATTATGCATATGACATGTGATATTAT
Organism: Branchiostoma floridae; assembly: GCF_000003815.2. Lineage (NCBI taxonomy): Eukaryota > Metazoa > Chordata > Leptocardii > Amphioxiformes > Branchiostomatidae > Branchiostoma > Branchiostoma floridae. The sequence continues at coordinate 67,962 of NW_023365764.1, forward strand.
CTTACCTATTATATTAATAAAGTAATGACTCATTAACATGGTGATCTGTATATTGTGTGTTTTAGGGTCCAAACACCCTGAGTGAAAGGCTGCTTCAGAAAATCAACGAGACTAGAAAGATCTTCATGGTTCCTGCCAAGCTCCGTGACACCTACGTCATCAGATTTGCGATCTGTGCAGCGACAACTGAGTCATCAGATATTGTGCACGCGTGGAACGTCATCAGAGAACAGGCGGCGGAAGTTCTAGCCGGGGTTCAAAATGGCGTCTGAGTATTGAGCCTAGAGTATTATTAATACTAGAGTTCAACGAACACATATCTTTGCCAAATAAACCAGGTTTGATATGTAGAATGATGTCTGTAGACATAAATGTGTTACTCATTACATTTTATTTTATATGCCTGGAGTTGTTTCATAACATTTCGCCATTGCTTATGCAAATTAGATCCCTATGCAGATTAGATTTACATAATAATATTAAATTGTATCAAGCATCATTTGCATAAATGTGTATTGATATTTCCTTCTTTCTTAGCTAAAAATGTGACAAGTTTGAAAGTCCTATAAGGAATGCAGTGGATTTACAAACTTTTCTCATTAATTATGCAAATTAGCAGTCGATTTGCATAATTATGATTCCCATCATGTAGGTCTTCCCTTTGGCTATCTACATACCAAAAACCATGACGATCCGTCAACACGTTTATATTTTCTCATTAATTATGCAAATGAGGCCGTCATTTGCATAATTAATATGCATTGATATTTCTCTCTTCCTCATCTATATATGTGACAAGTTTGAAAGTCCTATCATGAAATGCAGTGGATTTATAAACTTTCCTCATTAATTATGCAAATTAATTGCTGATTTGCATAATTGGTATTCCATTGTGTACAGGGGCTACTTGGGCTATCTACATACCAAAAACCATGACGATCCATCAACACGTTCTCGAGTTATTCTCGTCCAAAGTTTGAAAGGAAATCGGCGACTGCAGTTCCAAACAAGCCGCTAGGGGGTCCAAACTTAAAGCACTTACTCTCTGCACCAAGGGCTATCTACCACTCAAAAATCATAACCACAGCAGGTCCAGGACACGAGATAAAAAAATTGAGGTTTTGCTGCAGTACCTTAGCAAGCCGCTAGGGGGCCCATTATCGAACTTGACCTTCGTTTTCCCGACCCCTACCCACCTACCAAATATTATTAGGATCCATCAAAGGCTTCTTGAGTTATACTGTTAACACACAGACAGACAGACAGACACACAGACTCACAAGCCTAAAACATAACCTTAGCCATTCTGGCAAAGGTAATAATAAAATTCATGCTATTAGAAGGAATAAGTTAAGCAATATATGATAATGATCACATTAAATGATTGGTATCCAAAATCAAAATCAAAACGCTTCATTGATAATTATCCGATTTGTCACTAAATATTGTCATTGGAATATAGGCACTTTTCATACGCTGATTGTTGTTTGCGGTCGTTCTTCATTATACAGTGTATTATTGACAATTCATAAAACAATACCGTACACACTATTGATATAAGTGAGCCATGTTACATTTTATTATTTCAAGATGTCGATATAAAGACTTAAAAACAGTATCTTCAAGAACATAATATAGTACATAATTTCTGTCACCCTTTTCAACAAAACACCGCAGCACAAAAATGACGTGTTTTTTTGTTGTTGAAAGAATCGTATTGGTCACTGTCATATTTGACACTGTTCGTTTTTCTGCCTAGATATGAACCTTTTTGTCTTTAGTGTTTATCAATACAATATTGATCGAATGATAAGGAAATCTATATCAAGTTTATTCTACATTATACTTGTTTCCGTCTTGACTCTTACTGTAACACAAAGTACAAAATAGAGGTATAAAATAAAGCTTAACATCATAGTTAACACGAAATAAGGGCTAACATAATTATTTGATATAGTGTTCCATCGGAGTAGGCAAATCATTAATTTCATCAACAAAACAGTCCCTTATGTATTTGCCTATTTTTGTATTATCGAAAGTTGTGATATCAAAAGATATATACAAATCTGTTTGTAGCATCGAGTCTCTTAAAATCTATTGTACCTAATTTACCCCGCACACCATCACTACATTGTCTTATAAAATCCAGGTGTTATATATGTCACAAATCTTATAGACAGAAACATTGTCCTCATATATACCATGGCAGTGTATGGCATTTGAAGATAAGCAATAAACACATCATGCAACACGGTACACAACAATCGAAATACATGCAACAAGACCGAATATGCCTGATATGCCAAGGCTTTTTCTAGTGGATTTGTTCAAAGCAAAGCCATTTAATCACTTAAAGTATTCTACGAGTAGAGGTTCGGCTCCGGCTGTTTTTGACGTGTCTTATGCGTTTCTATCGGGAATATAAAGAGATATAAAGACAAAGTAGAAAGCCCAATAAAAACACGTCAAAAAAGCCGGAGCCAATTCTCTGCTTGGAGGGTACAACTCAAGGCAGCGACGTTGCTGGGTGGTGGAAATAGTTATGCAAGGAGCTCGAGATAGCGGTAAACATCGTTTATATCACTCACCACCACTCACCGGTCCCATAGCCTCACCGGCCGTAGGGGCAGCACATCCATCAACATAAGTTTTCCACCCTTTTCTGTCCTCAGCCAAGGTTGCAAGATGGTTGACTGTTTGTCCTGACCAGTCTTTTAAATCACTAGTCCAAGTCCGTCGTGGACGACCCCTAGGTCTTGCACCCTCCGCCCTTCCTTGGAGTATGGTGTGGGTCAAAGTACCCTTTGCTCTTGTAGCATGGCCAAACCACTGTAGTTTCTTCTTTTTCACTAGTGACAGGAAACTTGGACGCGGGCCTACTAGGGACTTAACACGCTGCATGACTTCTCTGTTAGAAGTGTGAGTTGACCAGTGGACACGAAGTAGTCTTCGGTAGCAGTTCATCTCAAATGCATTTATCCGTTTCACAATCTCTGCATTTAGAGTCCAAGACTCAGCGCCATACAGGAAGATTGATAACACAAGGGAACGTAGAAGTTGGATTTTTGTTGGCGGGGAGATGTTGTGACTATTCCAGATGTGCTTAAGTCTCGACAGTACGGAGGTTGCCTTGGCTATCCTGACCTTTATCTCTCTCACAGAACTGCAGTCCTCTGTCTGAAGGGATCCCAGGTATGTAAATTCGCTAACCTGCTGTTCTAGGTCAGTGCCTCTCACTGTAACCTGTACTGTGTCTGACGGGCCAGTCACAAGGCACTTGGTCTTCTCCAGGCTGACTTCCATACCGTATCTCCGGCTAGTGGAGTCCAGGCAGCTAAAGTGAGTTTGTTGGTCCTGTTTAGAGCCGTCAATCAGGTCGACATCGTCAGCAAATTGTAGGTGGTTGATGATACAACCTGCAAGTTTGACCGGAGACTCTAGTGGTGGCAGGGCTTCTCTCATGATGTTTTCCAAGAAGATGTTGCAGAGTGTTGGTGACAGCAGGCACCCCTGCCGCACTCCTACTGACGTAGGGAAGCACTCACTGAACTCATTGCCTATCATGACTGTGCTTTGTGACGCTTTGTAGAGTGCTTCTATGGAGTTGATGATGCCCCGACTTATGTTGAAGCGACGCATTACTGCCCACAGTCCGTTCTGCCAAATCCTATCAAAGCACTTCTTGTAGTCAACAAATGTGTGGTACACTGGTTTCCCAAGTTCCCTGTACTTCTCACAGATCATACGTAAGTTGAAGATCTGCTCAGCGCAGGACCTGCCTTTCCTAAATCCGGCCTGTTCTTCTGCGAGAATCTGTTCAGCTTGTGGTTGAAGCCGCTTTAGGATGACCTTTAGAAGGATTTTGCTTGGGTGAGAAATTAGGCTGATAGTGCGATAGTTTTGGCAGTTCTTTAGGTTTCCTTTCTTTGGAAGTGGTATGACAATAGAGGTTGTCCATGCCTCTGGCCAGTTCCCTGTTTTATATACATAGTTACAAATTCTTGTGTACATCTTGACCACTGGGTCACCCCCAGCTTTCAGTAACTCTGCAGGTATATTGTCAATGCCCGGTGACTTTCCTAGTTTCAAGGTTTTGATGGCTGAGAGCACTTCTGCTTCAAGGATGTCAGGGTCATCGTCTTCTTGTAGTTGACATGTGTATGCTTTCAGTTCTTCCAGCACATCTTGTTCTGCTGTCAGCTGGTAGTTGTACAACTCATAACAGTACTCTTTCCAGCGTCTTGTTATGTCTGGCTTTGTAGTTAGCAAGTTACCTTCATCGTCCTCAATGCATGTGTTTCTATTTACCGTCTTCTGAGTAAGTGTTTTCAAAGTCTGGTACGCTTGCTTAGTGTTGTTGTTCTGGATACCCTCTTCTATCTTACTGCACTCCTGGCGTATCCATTCTTCCTTTGCCTCTCTAATGGCCCGTTTAACTTCCAGGTTTGCTTTCTGATATTCACTGTTCTTTTGTCGTGTTTTGAATCTAACCTTTTTCTTTTCCCTTCTGTCGTCGCACTTTTGAAGGACTTCAGCTGATATCCATGGGTGTTTTGCTCGCCGTGCTTTCCCTAGTAAGTTTTCTGCCGCAGCTTTCAGGTTTGTTTCTGCTTCTGTTGCAAGTTTGTCATCTGCATTGTTGTCAGCAAGTAAAGGTGCAAATCTGCTTCCAATCTCTTCTTGGAATGCAGCAAGGATGCTTGGGTCCTTAAGTTTTTCTGTGTTGTAGCGTGTTCTTGCGTTTTCCCTCTTTTGCTGTGTCTTCAGACAGACTGCCAGTGTTGTCATTACCAAATCATGGTCACTCCCAACATCAGCACCTGGGAAGGTGCGGGTTTGTGCTAAGTTTAAGCTACTCAAGTGTCTTTTCCCTATGAGAATGAAGTCTATCATGTTATGGGTCTTGCCGTCTGGTGAGTGCCAAGTTGCCTTCCTGCTGGTTTTGTGTCGTGGGAAGGTATTTGCTATAGCTAGGCTGTGGTACCTAGCAAACTCTAGTAGACGCAGGCCACTGTCATTTGTTGTGCCCAGTCCATGCTTGCCCACTGTCCCTGACCAGTCCTTATGGGCATCTGTCCCTATTTTGGCATTGAAATCTCCCTGTAATATAGTTATATCCTTCTTATGAACTCTTTGCATTGTTTGGGTTAAGTCATCATAGAAGTTGTCCAGATCTGTGCTGGAGGCTTCTGTTGTTGGCGCATACGCCTGGATAACATTGAGATTAAACGGGGTGGCTTTAAAACGTAGTACCATAAGTCGACTGGAAATCGGGTGGAACTCGATTACGGCTGTCTTAATCTTCTTATGTACCATTATCGCAGTGCCCTGTTGGTGTATACGTTCGTGTCCGCTGTGGTAAACAATGTGTCCTTCATCAGTAACTAGTTCGCCTGTGCCTGTTAGTCTCGCCTCGGCTATCCCTATAATGTCCCATCTATAGTTCATTAGCTCATATTCCAATTGTTGGAGTTTACCTTGAGCGTTGAGTGTCCTCGTTTATATGTAAGAAGATAAAAAGGAGGTAAACAGTTTTCAAATTCTTGACAGTAGACTTGACAATTACCTTATTAAAAATACTTGTCAACCATGGCAGTCACGAGACTGGCAAAAACTGGACACACATCATCATAAACAAACACACCGAAAACAATACCTCTGTGTTGACGGAAGTAATAGTGAACTTCTGAAACCTGAAACAAAGTGCTGCTTTCAAAGAGATATGCACTTTCTCGGATTTTCTTCAAGTTTCTTAATACGTGTTACAAAGAAATTTCCTCAAATATATAAGTTTCATACATAAATGATTGTAATAACTTAACCCTCAAACACCCGATTGGGGTCCATTTGGACCCCAGGCTTGAATTTTGAAGCACCATTTGAACATTTGAAGAAAAATTTCTTCCGTGACTTTGTCAGTCAATATCTTCTACCCCTTCTCGTAAGTTTTTATGAAGATTGGTACAATACTGTTGAACCTATAAAGAAAGTCGGTGATTAGTCCGTCTGGGGTCCAAACGGACCCCAGCAAAAAAGTGCAGCTTTTGAAACAAACTTTTGAGTCTAACTCCCTAACTACTTCGTATCACCACCAAACTTTCAGAGAATAATAAACATGGAAAACAAAATCCTCAATAAAACTTCTGTGTCATTACCATATAGTATGACGACATTACGACGTCATGTAGCTAATAAGGGTGGCCATGAAATTAGCATAGATTATAAATTTTGAATCATGAAAATGGCATTGAATTTCATAGAATTTTAGTGTTGTAAGAAAAGAAGCATGGTTTACCAAGAAAACCTTGTTTAAATCGAAATTGGCAAAATTTCGCAAAAATATGCCTGTCAGAATTCCGTTGCCATGGCAACCCCAAACAATGATAAGTTTACTTTATTGACAAAAAGATTTTGCTAACAATATTTTGTGATATATGACCAAGTTTCGTAGCTTTAGCACTAACCGTTCATGAGTTATACGACATAAAGGTTGCTGAGGGCCTCAAAATTCCCCTCTCTGGTCGGTATAGGTTTAGTGCAAAACATCGTCCTTCTGATCTTTTGCATAAATTATGATAATGAGGTGGAATTAGCATCACCTTAACATGTCAAAATATTCCTCTTACATTGAAGAAGCAAAGTATGTACAATGACGACCGATAGGAATTGGAACTGAGATTTTACGAACAAAACATTTTGGGGTCCGTTTGGACCCCACTCGGTCATTTTAGTCGCAAAAAAAAGGTCGGGTGCTTGAGGGTTAAATGTGCATTTCAATCAAAAAGTCTTAAAATATGTCAATTCCTTTCTCAGGTGCAGTTCATTGGACTGTATTGACTTGTTATAATTTGCAGGAAAATATTTACTATATTTACTTTAGGAAGGATTTATACAATACTGGTGTTCTTGAAATCAGAAGATATACGGGTGTCCTATGGACAATACTGCAGGTGCTGCAATCTACGAACGCCGAACTTGAACGTTTACTAAATGACTAGATCTAATGTGTTTTAATACAGCTAATACAAACCCCATTGATAAAAGGTGCAAATGTACATACAAAGAGGGTGTCTTACCATGTAATTGATAGTCTTTGAAACTGTACAAGAAAATATATAGTATGTACCATCAAATAACAATAAGAAGTAAGCATATATGCATTGCAAATATACAAATGAAATGAATAAATCATTTCAACTACTGACAGCAGTAATGTGTTTTGCACATTAGCAAATATGTTCTTCCTACTGAAGCAAATTGGGCAAAACTTGTGTGTATCCAATCATTTTCTTGACTAAATTGATCTGAACAAGAGGGTGCTCATGCCTTAGTCAATAATATAAAATTATCATGCCTTCTGGGCTTGTGTACATCAGGTCTCCAGAAGTTTCAGTGTTTTCTTTACGGTATATCTTACACACCATGAGGCATGATTCAATTGTGCCCTCAACTTCTCTACCAAAGAAGAATTATTCTTTATGATGGCTTTGTTACCATCGTGGATGGCCAACGATTGAATGCATGCAAATGCGCATTCTTTTTCTTTATCATCGCCAACTTCAACAAATGTGGTCAACGAGTCTAACAACCCTCTTTCCAAAAAAATGTGCTTGTTGTCATCGGTGCGCACAAGACTGGTTACTGTTTCCACAAGCTCCTTCGCTGAGTGGGTATAACAGCCTATCTTAGCTTGATGTTCTACACTGGGGATTGCCTGATTCAACAGGGCTACAATATAATCACCTAATTCGGGGCTGACCTTGATAAGATGCAGCTCATTTGTCTCAACAATAAATGATAAGCAGGAGAATGCTACTAGTATGACATATTTATCTTCACTACAAAGGTATGGTAGCAGGACGTTCACGGCCCCAGCATCATGGAAATATTCCTTGATGTCTGACATTCTTGCACTGTTGTAGAGGATGGAGATCAGGCACAGAGATTTCGCCTGGAAGTCGTGCAAAAGACAAATTTTGACAAACAGTTAGCCATCAGAATTCGCAGAAGCAAATAACAAGCTTGCTGTGTTCATATTCCATGAATAAGAGATTCTACACGTACCTGACTTTGGGAATCCTCGGTACCATACTTTGCAAGTTCCTGCACAAGTAGTACAAAAAGTCCGCTCTTCCCAACAGCACAACTAAATTCTGAGCTAACATTGGTTAGGCTGACCAGAATACTGTATAAAAGGTCCAAACATTCAGGATCCCGTATTCCGCCTGTTTCCTGGGTGGGCTCCGATGACAGAAAGGCCAGATATTCCATGAAAACCGTGGCAGCGTCAATGTTAGCCAGGTGATATGCTATCAGCTTCCTTTCTGTGCCCTGACTGTAATCAATGAATGGTACAAAAATGCCCTTTGCCAACGACCAGCGCACATTAGGAATGGACTTATGTTGCTTGCTCCTTTGCATGAGGTCTATTACTTGATGCATTTGTCTGAGGTCAGCAAAGAACTTTGCACTTCTCTCTTCATCTGTGCCTTTCTTACTTTGTCGATTGGTGGACTCTGTAACATGAATGGTATTTTAAGTTATACGTATCCGAGAAAATTAATGTGTGTGTGTGTGTGTGTGTGTGGCAAGTAGTGGAATCTAGTTATAAGAATTGGACAGTTGATTCGCCATAAAACGCATGGCCTCTGTACATGTGTGATATTGTGTCACATAGAGTGATTTAGATTATTCAGTTATATATAGTATTCGTGATTGGGCATATGATGCAGGAGTATATGCTATTCAAACACCTTTTTAAAACTACTAAAAATACTAACAATTCTCGGCATATTTGAAATGCACATTTTGAATAACATATCTCTAAATTACATTTGTAGAAGCATTTCCCAGCATGATAAAATTAATCTAAAACAGTTTGAATTAAGTTGAATCCAAACTTTTCCATAATACAACAATTGCATCTACTGCAATGAACCTATCGATCGAATTCTAGTGGTTGAATAGAAATAGTTTGGAAAATCAACATAGCAGGAGAGCATTGGGAACTGAAAGGAAAAACTATGGTCACATGGGTGGTGCGCATGTACAGAACACAGACATGAACTTTGATAAACCCTTTACCACATGAAGTTCAACTCACCTCTTACAGTAAGCATAAGTTCCGTAAGTCCTCCAGATTCAAACAACGCTTTGAGCATAAATTCCACTCGAGAATCGTCACCGGCAGTGTCATCATTATTATCACTGCTCACTTTTTTCGCACACATTTTACTTTGACCATAGTCATCACGTCCCCCTTGATTATTTCCAGGGCCAGAAATTCTGCAGAAAGGACACGTTACAAAGCATCATTATCACCATTTGGGGCAAAGCAGCCAATGAGATATTGTAACATTGGAAGTATGCTAAAGATTAAAGAAATAGGTATCAGCTTGAAGTTGTATTCCTTTGTTAGGTATAAATATTTCTGTTACAGGTATGGCATTAACAGGGGAATTTCTTATATATCTTTGTACATTGAGCATTTCTTGGAACAAATTGTATTTCGTACATGTAGTCACAAAACATACAGTTTATTGTCGGGAGGAGGATCAGGTGATCTCATGTACCTAACCACAATTTCCACGACCAGCACGATGAGGACTAGCACAGTGAGGAACAACACAGCGAGGACCAGCACGAACATAACCAACACGGACATGATGGCCTTTGCATTTACATGGTTCCCGATACCGATGATTATCAGCTGGACTGGTCGGACAACATATTTAGTGACCGTAGCTGTCATCACCTGAAACATGCAAATAGATGTGATAACCTCAAATTCCAAACCTAAGGAAAAAAAAAACAGACAGGAATTCCATCTCACTGTATCCACTGAAATTCTTGAGTTCTGTGGAAGTTTTCTTATTGTATGTCATTCCACCATACCTTAGGTAGAAGAGGGAAATATCATCTGTTATTAATTAAAATAAGTCTTCAAAATGCAATTGATTAATCTCTGTCAGTTTTCTCCAAGTGACGCGGCCTTATCATAGTAACCGCCCGTGAATTATGTCACCGTATACACCTCAGGGCGGGTCATTTACCCTTATTTAGTTCACATTTGGGCAGAAGTTATTTTTAGAGTATTCTGTTTCCCTCGGTGGCAATTCTGGAAAAGTCCGTGTTGCATGGGGAGGGAGATCTATTTTTAGTTTATCTAAAACTTTCCTTGCGTTCGTGAAATCCGCTCGAATTTGGCAAAAATGTCATGACGGTTTACCTGAAGTGGGTTGATCTCCCAAAAGGGATCGACATACAAGGCCTGGTGGTATTTCTCGGAGACATACCAGTGCATCCAGAAATTGTTCGACCTGCATGAGCGGATACTGTCGTCGTTATACTCGGTGGGACACTCCTGTGGAAACAAACACATTTTAGATAGTTTCTGACCACACATGTATGGTTCCTTCCTCCTGTCTCAATACTGTCCCTTGCTTCTCTCGTTAACATGGTTTGGCAGGCAGCATGGTCCGCACATATGATTAAAACCGCAAATACATGGAAGTATTCAGAATCTAAGAATACACGTATTTCTAATTAGTAAACACATAGTTGGATATGAGTATCCTGAAATCTATTTTAGCTACAGTTCAGTAATTTCAAATCGCTACAACGGCCACCCAAACGAGTACATTAAATCTCGTGAAATTGCGCCCCCAGACGGAATTGTGGGGAAATTCACCATCTACCTCTCCCAGACTGCACTGCGGCCCGGGTGGTGGGGAAGAACTTTCACTGTAATTCACCTGCATCATGGTCGCTAATACCTTTAACTTACCTGAGCCACGATGACAGCCTTCTTAGCTTCTTCCATCTGGTACATGTGGACCCACTCCCACCCAATGCAGAACACTGACAGCATCACGAAGCCGCATGCTGTCCATACCCTTGTACTGTTCCAGCTCTCGACCCGACAAGTCTCAACCTACACAAAGAAATATTGAAAGTGATGTCGATTCAGTTTACTTTACCGAAGAGCTGCAGTAACATTCCACTAACGTCATCTCATTACCATAAATCATGAATACCTAATTATAAATGCCATACTAAGATATATTAGACATTAAAGATACATGGTAACAAGCATAGTTTAGCAAGAAAATCTTAAAATCCCATTGTTTAAACGAAAATGAGTGAATTTGGTAAAATATGCCTTTCAGAAACCCGTTGCCATGGCAACACGGAAAATCATAAACTTACTCAATTTTTTTTTAATTGTTGCCAACAATATTGTAGGTAAAGTTACTAAATTTGGTTGTCCTAGCACAAGCCCTTTGGGAGTTATACGACGTCAAAATTGGCATAGGCACTTTTGCCCCCCCCCCCCCAAGTCAATAACCTCACACGTTACGCTAAAGAAGCAGAGTCAAATTTCTATCATTCCATAAAGAGCACACCGCATCCCAAGTATGTGGTTATAAATCACACATAGCGTGTTTTTTTCCTTCCCTGTACCATGCCCTGTAAGGATTCATTTTTCCAGGATCTGCTGTTTGTCTTCTTTTTGCAGCATCCGCTCTTCTAATTATATTTCAGCCATACATAGTATGGTGAAATATATTGTATTCGTAATGTTTCTTCTTTCTTCTTCTTCTTCTTCTTCTTCTCCTGTCAAATCTTCAAAGTGATTCATCTCCGCCGTTCCTGGACCGAATGACCTGAAATTTGGCACAAGGGTAGAATGGGCCAATACCTTGATGCTTTTTTCTCAGTTTTTTTCATATCTACCTCTAAAATGATTTTATTGAGATTTTTTGGTCAATTTTAGACCAAAACTGTATATTTTGGCCCCTGTACCCTGGTATTACAACCAAATGAGCTGACATTTGACAGAGATGTGCCTTGATAATGCCCCCATATAAATTCGATAACACTTTTGGTGTACAGTACAACAAAATGTTTATTTTTGTGATTTTTTGACCAATTTTTGACCAAAAAAGGACACTTTTGGCCCCTGTACCCTGGTATTACAACCAAATGAGCTGAAATTTGACAAAGATGTGCCCTGATAATGCCCCCCATATAAATTCAATAACACTTTTGGTGTACAGTACAACAAAATGTTTATTTTTGCGATTTTTTGACCAATTTTTGACCAAAAAAGGACACTTTTGGCTCCTGTACCTTGGTATTGCAACCGAATGAGCTGAAATTTGACACAGATGTGCCTTGATAATCCCTTCATATAAATTCAATAACACTTTTGGTGTACAGTGCAACAAAATGCTTATTTTTGCGATTTTGGGCCAATTTTTGACCAAAAAAGGACACTTTTGGCTCCTGTACCCTGGTATTACAATTAAATGACCTGAAATTTGGTATAGATAGGCATTAGATACTTTGGTAACAGGAGTCAAGTAAAAATTTTGACATAAACAACTTTAAAATGATTAATTTTGGCACTTTTCTGAGGGGAAATTTGTTTTCTTTTGGCCTCCTGACGTGACCTTCCGTGACCCCGCACAGAGCCACACCTGTGCGCGTCAGCCGGAGAGTTAATTGAATCAAAGACCTAGCCAATCAGCGAAGAGGAGGCCAAAGGCTAATTAATATTCATAAGCGGGGCCTCATGATCCCGCATATAGCAGTGTTCCCGCCAGGGGGAGCGAAGCCCGCCTAAGGCTCTCACATTTTAGACTATTCAGAAGGCTTTATATTGTATCAGTTCTTAGGGGCATATCTATGATAATCGCAGCAGTCACTTAACTTCTCTTCAGGAGTTTAGCGTAACAATATTTCAGGTCAAACCGTCAAAGGCAACTAAAAACAAACTTTAACGTTACTGAGTTCAACAGTACTTATAACTTGTTATCCGAAGTTGAAACGCTAGCGATGGTATTTTCGCTGCGCTGTTAGCTCCGTGCGACTGTTGTTGACGGTCTTATAACGGTATATTTTGCACCCCTGTACCCTGGTATGAGTAACATTTGGTATAGATAGGCATAAGATAGTTAGTAAAATTATCCAAGTGAAATTTTCGGCATAAAGTACTGTAAAAGGCTTAATTACAGCACTTTTTTGGGGGGAAATTGGTTTTCTTTCGTTCTCCATGCCATGACCTTTCGGACGTTCACCCCACAGAGCCTACATCTGCACCTGCGTCTAGCCGGCAGGAAGAGTTAATTCAATTAATGGTTCAGCCAATCAGCGAAGAGAAAAGCGAAGGCTAATCAACATTCATAAGCGGGACCACACAATACGTTAACTTGAAGACTCAGGCCGTACAGACTTCTCGCCAGGATTTTTTCAAAGCGTCGGACAGGGGTCCGGGGGCCGCCGAATGTCCCTGGCGGGGTCCAGGGGCAGGGCCACTGTGGGGGGGACCCAGGTGGGCGAAGCCCCCCCGGAAGCTCTTGCATTTTAGACTGTTGAGAAGGCTTCTTTTATCAGTTTTTTTAGGGCCATATCTACGATAATCGTAGCAGTCACTTACTTCTCTTCAGCAGTTTGACTTTAAAATATTTCGGGTCAAAGCTTCAAAGACAACTAAAACCTCATAAACAACAAACTTTACTTAGCTCAACAGTATACAAAAATATTGTACGGGTTGCCATCCTTAGTTGAAGCGCTTATTTATAGCGCTAGTATCTTCACTGCGCCGTTAGCCGCCGTGCGACTTTTGTTGACGGTCTGATATCCCTACGTCGCCGCCTCGCTGATATTCCCACGGACATGTTTCAAGAAAAATACCCAGCAAAAAATGCTGTTCTGCGTCAAATTCTATTCTATAAAACATGTGGGACTCAGTGTTACAGTCTAAATATTTTGTAGAAGCACCGCTGTAGGAAAGAAGGTCCAAGCAATGTAAAACATCACGTAGCATGAAGTTCGCTGTCAACTGGCACACAGCACATGACTGTTTGAAACTCTAAGTCTAATCAACAGCCGTGTTTGATTGATAGCCGGCGGTCCTTTGATGGAGTCGGCGAAAGGTGCGTTAGTTAAAAAATCTGCGTTTAGTTTTGATACGTAATTATAAGTTAGACAGTGGCGAGAATGATTATTTTCTCATCAATATTTCTCTTCAGAATTATTTGAACTTAATTGTACATCTAAACAATTGGCTTACCTGTGCAATGTTTATATGATTAATGATCAGTGTACTGAAATCATGTGTAACGTATGGCTCCCAGTCAATAGATCAGCATTTTCTCTATAGTGACCACCTGTCTATAGTGGCCACATTTTCTAGTGCTGTTGTTGTTTGACATAAACTTTGAACATTTAAATTGTAAGTAACTTTAAACTGCCAGAGTTTCAGCCCAATAAAACACTCTCAGTGCCAGGGTATGAACAGACTGACCAGACAGACGAAAATAAATCCTCGAACAAGGTTCAATCGTATCTTCCGGGTCTGGCAGGAAGTTGTTAAACTTAAATAAGAATAGGCTCGATGGCTGATTGCATACAAAGTAAAACAGTTTAACAGTTTTACAGCTTGAAGAAAACAAACGCTCCCACAGTACCTGCACCTGCTTGATAATTATTAAATCGTATGCCCTACTTGAATAAAAAAAGTTCACTGCAATAATAAATGTACCCACATCACAAGGAGCTTATACTTTTTTAAACTTACACCTAGTTCGTACTGAAAATTGTTAATGACATTACAAGAAGTCATTCAACAATTTTCAGTCATGATGAAAATTTTCTGAATGGAAGGTGTGATTATTGTAATTTTCTGAAAAATAGAAGCAAGCTCTGTTTTTACCTGGAATCAATTCACAATACCAGTCCACTTTGGGGGATAATGTAGTGTTAAGAGGATGTTCCATTTTTGCGCAGGGGTGATTTGGAACAGTCCAATGTTGCGTGGGAAGGGGTATGGCTGAAATATGCTGTATTTGCTCTTAAGCAAATGTCGGCCTTTCTAGTTAGATACGGGATCACTGTACTTACCTGTAGTTTCTCTGTTTGCGTGGCGGTCTCCACAATAACCCTTTCCATGTCTGAAAAACAAGAGAGGATAGTCAAGAGTGCACTGTTGTCTTCAAAAACATGCCCGGGTGCTATTTCTATTTACTACTGAACCAGTGTCACTAAAACTATTTCAATTTGGTACGTATACACATGTAGGCTGATAAATGTCAATGCATAGTTGGGTGAAAACAGTAAGGCCACACCCTTTCTTGTCCTCGGGGACTGAATCAGGGGTTTGTAGGTAGTGTATTGGTACACTTATGTTTCCAATGGAGCATATGATAATATACCTCGAGCATTATCTCCTCCCTCTATGGATAACTGCATTGGTCCGCTAGCTCCTTCGTCAATGTTGTGCATTGGTTGAAGAACTGGGTCGTCCAAGTTTAACCTTTTGCGTGTGGTTTGTTCTTGGCCTATTGAATAGATGGCATGAGAATAGTAATACACCAGAAAAAGTGCAAACAAATGTTTGAGAGTAGTCGAGCAAGATTTGGCCGAAACATGTATGAAATGTGATTTGGAGGGGGCACAACACAAATCTGCTAACAAGAAGACATGTATGATTGCAATATTGGCCATTGACATAATAGATATGAAAGCACAATAGTTTATACATGAGGAATAATGTGAACTTGAATTTTACAAAACAGCCATAGAAGAATAGTTAAGTAGAGAAAAAATTCAACTAAATAAGAATGAGTGTTAACGAGCATTGTTGTGAAAGTCTTGAAGTTGTATAAGACGACAGCTTTAATTCATTGACACAAAGAAAGTACAGCGACTTTCGTAATAAAAGATCTGCAACTGCACATACAAACAAACAAATAAGTTTGATGCAAATGAATTGAACTACGATTTATAGATAAATGAATAAATGCACAGAAAATTCTGATTAGCTGACATTTTTATTTGTCAGCTTGTTTTCACTATTGACAGGGAAAGGGTCTGTCAATGACCACTGAGTTTACAAAAAATATTGGACTGAAAAAAAGTCAATCCCGTGTTACTTGATCTTGTTAATCATACCGGACCAGGACTTCCATACTCGCTCCCTCGCAAAGTATGTCAGCCTAAGCCATATAAATTTTAGTAACACGCGTACATACCTTCTGTATCTTCTTTATCTGTTTCTGGATCATCGCTGCTTTCCTCGTCCCTGTCATATGGTTCTCCGTTTTCAACTTTTTGTACAAAGTCGCAAAATTTTTTCTGCCCGTCGACGTCAGGCATTTTTCTCTCTGAACGCTGCTCTAGTGCCATTTTGAGGAACTGCAAAAAGTGGATGGATCGAATTTCATCCGTTGCATTTGGTCCGGCACAAAACACCATCCTTTTACTGTAAACGTATCCGCCATCATCGTCATCCTTGTCTTCGTCACTTTTCTCCGAATCACTTGACCAATTGTTTGAGAACGTGACCGAAGTGTCTAAGTGAGTAGAGTGGTCTACTTCCAGTCTTATCTGATCCAATACGTCGCCCCAATCGCTTGGTCGTATCCAGCTCAGGTAGTCTTCAATGGCCGCAGGGAGTTTGTCAGATAACCCTTTCAATCTCTTTCCCTCCCACTTGCACTGGAAGTTCTGTGTATGCAACCATTCCGGCGTCTCAGAATCCATCTTGTTGTATTTTCACAGTTTAACAAGATGGTCATTCATGGCACGCGAACCCCTCTCATGTCCCAATCCCTATTGTACCACCTGGTGTTTGGTAGCAATAAACAACAATTGAAGACAATACACCCTGACCTTCGATCCTGCAACAGAGCACACAGGGGACGCGTATTCCTGGGGGAAAAGAATACAGAATATCTAATAACAGACTAAAGGAATGACACTGAATCTAACAAAAGCTCTCCATGTGATAAGGTAAAGTCGTTTTCTTTTCATGTCTGGAAACTCATCGCGGAAAACACCTACTTATAAGCAAGCCCAGGTGACTAAAAACGTCATGAACGCGTTGGGTGTGTCAATCCATCTCGTTGGGTGTGTCAATCCATCTGTACTGTATTGTACAAGGAATGTTGTCAGTTTGACTGATGTTTCTGCACCAATAGGATCGTACCACTTGTAGCTTGTTGGGACACCAAAGACAATTACACCTTTTGTAGCTGAGACTACATAGTGCGCAATAGAGCGGATTTGCAGACCTTTTACTAGGTTCAAGGAGATACTGACTGTGAAGTTAAGTCACAATCTGCAAAACAAACATTACTGCAAGTGGAAACCGTGTTCAAACGTTATGTCTAACCAAGGAAGTTCCATATCAGCTCAGTCTGGTGACGCCGATGCGGGTGCCTGTAAAATGGACAACGATGATAATGAACTTCAAGATAAAATGGACACGACGGATGCCCGTGTCAGTACCTCTTCTGAGGATCCATATAAACATTTTCTTCCAGGTGCGTTTAAGCATAACTGTACGTTGTCAATAGACCGTTTTCATCGACACGGTAAGATAACATATTCTGGATGCCATGATCTCGATTTCTTCCTTCATGCCGCAAACATGGGTGTGGTTCTGACTTCGGTCGACAAAATGCCGGGAGATGGACTTCCTCGTGGTGTTTACGAATTTCAGATGTCATGCAGAAAAGACTTACCAACACCAAACCCCACAGAACGTCTCAAGAACTTGATGAATCCACCAGATAAGCCGAAGAGGTGCAAACTGCATGACAGGAGCCCTGACAACTGCAAAGGTATTCCCCAGTATGATCTAGACAAGAAAGACTGCTTGTCTGATAAAAAATTGCCGGCGTGCTCAGGATATAGAACATTGGAGTATACAAAGTATTTGCCTCATCGTTCAAGCCAAAACCAAAGTGAAGGGAAAGAAAATCCAAAGCCCAAAGCAAGCGACAAACAGGAAGCAGAAGAAGGTAAAAAGTCGAGGAGAAAGAAAGGAATGAAGCTTGATTTAGTTAGGTTTAAGTACGAACATGAAGTCAAAACTGTCTACAATCCTGAAATCTGGACAGAAGAAAAGTTGGCAGAAAAGTGCAGCGAGGCCTTTGAAAACGCTCTACATGGAAGGCGCGGAGGAGGGCTCAAGGAAGGGAAAACGAAGCGGTGGTGGGGCCCATTTATCGATGATTATGATAACAGAGAGTACTGGTTTGAAGGGTATTATGAAAAAGACGGGGATGAAAAGAAAATAACAAATTTTCATTTCAGCCATAAGGATAATATGAACAATGAAAGTGAAGGCTAGCGAGGTGCACATGTATGTAATATGTCGGTGGGGTATTTCTCATCCTATCATAAACATAAAGTCATAATAGGTTGGACCAATTAACTGGAAGTATTGGTTAAAGAATGTTTCTGTAACGATGAAATGTCATAATGATCATCTAATGTTTTCCATGGAAAAATCTGTAACGATATCAAGATACTGTAAAGTTACATGTGGTCAGTTTATGTATATTCCACTGTGTGGATCTTACAGCCAAACATTAGTTGAAAAGTATATTACATATATCTTTACACCGACAGGAATTAATTATATGACTTATCAGTATACCTCTATATACGTCTATATACGTTTACTTGAGAGAACAGATAAACCATGTTCCAAGAGATGTTTGTCTTGTTCCAGTTCTTCTTTAGTACTTAACTATGTCAACTGAAATTTGTTTTCTCTATACAGGGTGTACAAAGCATGGCATCTATCTACTAATCACATTGCAGTTCTATAATGTTAATCTATTTAATTAATACAAGGGTAGTACCTGATGGAAATGTTTTTGTTTTTTTTACAATCATTGGAGGGATTTCTAACGTCTAGACATTCTTTAATATATTTTCCTGTGTATACCATACAGGGATTGTCACATGACATAATGTATTTAGATTTATTGTCCATTGAGGTAAATCCCGGTATGTTCGATGATAGCCTTGTGAACAGTGAAGTGCGTATAACAGAATATTTGGGGCATACAATCAAAAAGTGATATTCGTCTTCGACTAGCTCAGGACAGAATGTATAATTGAAAAGGACTTGTGATCGGTTACTGTGTGAGCCACAACATTTTCAATTTGTCATTTTGGACCTAACTGACCTTCTGTAGGTATAAGAGATGAATATCTGATACTTTTGCAGAAACGAACGTATGTTTGCTTTCATCGGTACACCTCTGCATGTCACAACATATCAAAGAGTAAGCCACAAAAGCCTTGAAATGTTACTTGTAGAGTCTGCAGAGACAGCTATAGGATGGCAATGTAGAATAAAAAGTTTCTCAGAAGCACAGTAAAAGTTCCTTGGCTATTCGCTCCAAAGGCCTGTGTTTCATGTACAAAAGGACCTCTCCAGGGAATATTCCAGTAAAAACACACCCGTTGCCAAATAACACTCCCCTCATACACAGATAGGAATCAATGACATGACTTATCACTATATGTCTGAATACGACACTTTGATCAATGTTGAGAGAACAGATAAACCATGTTCCAAGAGATATTTGTCTTGTTCCAGTACTATGCCAACTGAAATTTGTTTTCTCTATACAACGTGTACATTGTACGATGCATTGTTCACTGCAAGTGCAATGTATAATGTAATGTAATGATAATTCTTGTGTAAGTAAAAAAAGTTATACTACACTAGAAACCACTCTCAAAATGTCACATAGATGACAATAATGTACATGTAGGGCACCTCATAAACTAAAATGCATATACAGTTTGCAGTTAAAACTGAATGTGTTGGATATAATAAAAAAGCAACATGTAGGCTGCCTATTAGACAGCATCAGAAGGGCTAGTGGCATATGGTAGAAATAACGAACGTTCGTGTGTCCATCCTTAGTTTCCATTCACTCGTACCATGAAAAGCATACGTATTGTTGATACTTATAGATAAGTAGATATGTAGGAGAAAGATTCTGTTCGCTACTCATGCCAAGAGTAAACACCTGTCTGGCATACGCTGTGAAAGTGAAACCACTCCACTTAATCCACTCCACTGGGCTCTCGTTTATCGTACAAAAGGCGCGATGCACTAACTATACCGAACCCCCAGAGCTAACGTAAAAGAAGGCTCCTAGTCCCCTTATTCGTTTCATTAGTAGACCTAGCTTTTAGGCAAGTCTAACACAAAGGAACAGGGGTTTGCAACAAAAACGACTTGAATTATAGATGACTTGCGGGTCCGGGCTCATCATGATAATGGGGGGAGCTAATTTGAGTGGGCTGTCATTAGCTGCGAAGCAAAAAATTACAGAAGAGAAGCTGCAAAAGATATGGACGTGGTAACGGCACTGATGCATGAACAGATTGGGCGTTCTAGTAAAAGTAGTGCAACGTATACACATACTTGTTCATAAATGTCTCATAGTTGTATTTTTGAAACTGCCAGGCCGGAGCACAACCGCAAAAACAGTCCTGCAATCCGTCAGCATGCTGTAAAACACGACACTCTCACAGGCAAATGCTGATCCAATGATGTCACCAGATGGAGCCATCAATGACACAATTGCCCCTTGGGGATAAAAAAGCAAACTTGTTTTGAAGGTTGTGGAAAGGAGTCGGAGACGGCCTCTAACAGAAATAATTTTTTTTCAACTTGTGCAAACAAATCGCAGTCCAGTGCTTCAATGGGGCATCTTAAGCAGCAATATCTTAACTTCACTACAAATAAGCTGACATTTCTGTGGAAATTCAACACCCTCCACCTTGATGACTACAGTCACGTAGACAACAAAAGAGACCTGTACGTCTAACACGTGAGTCATGTTCCTGTGGTAATTACTCTGGACAGTATCCAGACATCTTTTTTTTCATCGTGAAGATACGACCCCGCCGATGACTCATACGCCAATTAATAATTCATGAGATTTGCACACGGAACGGTTCAGTACAGAAATACAATGTAATGTAATGATTGTCCATAATGTGTGTACAAGTTGCATGCATGATATACTTGAGGCCAGAATTCAAACTATCACACAGATCGCAATGCGTGTTACAATGCATGTACACGTAGGTATTATAATCTATTACAATTATAGCTAAAATGGCGTCATATGTCAACTACAGTTGGGGTATTCTGCCATCATTAGCTGCTGTCCCTGGGTTTGACGTAGAAATTGAAGTTTTTATATGGGACAATTTGTGTAGAAGTGACTCACATTTGGGATTGGGCAAGCCTCTTTTTCAAGTGGCAAATATGCAGATAATTTTGATAAAATATCTATCAGCATGACAAACACATTCTGATACTAGTATCAGACTTTTCGTGCATTTTCTTGTGAATGTCCCTGGTATATTACAATACAGATAGCCCGCTAATTTCCCAAAACTGCATCTGAAATTCAGTAAAAGTATAGCTTCAACATTGCCCTATCTCAAATTCATACTTTGCGAGTATCAGGCATGATTTTGTACAGTATTGCATTTTCCCCTCTCTGTATACACAATGTACAAGAGGGCTTGCAACAAAAAGACAATGCTACACAAAGCACACCTGCTACCAAATGACCACCCACCCATTCACAGATATTCATACTTTCACTTTTACTTTCTTTAACCATTATAACATCATACCCATATGTCACTATGTATTAATGTTTACTTGAGTAAACAGTGAGAGTAAGAAAAATTCCAAGCGAGGGCAACTTGTTACGTTGCAGTACGTCTTTACGTAGTCAAAAACAAATAATGTCTTCTTAATATTAGTGTATACGTATGCATATACGAAAGTCCGACACATGAAATGATATAATGTGATTATAGTTCTCCACAACTGTGTATACAGCATGTATATGTTTGAAGCGACAATTTAAACTATCACACAGATGACAATACGTTTTGTTACAATGTACGCACATCTTATGCATTTTATGTTCTATACTAGTTAATTAACTACATGTAAGTAAAAGATTCCTAAACTAAAGTTTAAATATTCCACCATTATCAGCTGCTCTTCTTTTTTTCCACTGTCCTCTCTCTTTTTGTACATATGTGCAAAAGTACTTACAACAAAAGGACAATTACAATAGACCAAATACGACCCCACCCATTCACAGAACTGAATACAGTTTCACTTTTTCTTTCACTCGCTTTCATTAGCATAAGATATCTCTATGCAATGTATGTAACAATAAATCAATCATCAATGATTGCTTGAGTGAAAGCAGATGGCCATGGTAGGATTTTCACATGCACGAAAAACATTATCTAATACTAGAGTTCCACGAACACATACCTTTGCCAAATAAACCAGGTTTGTTATGTAGAATGATGTCTGTAGACATAAATGTGTTACTCATTACATTTTACTTTATATGCCTGTAGTTGGTTCATATAATATTTTGGCATTTATTATACAAATTAGATCCCAATTTACATAATTAACATCAAATTGTATCAAGCATTACTTAAGCTATCAGCATACCAAAAATCATGATGATCGTTTCATCCTGTCTTGACTTATTCTCTTTCAAAGTCTGAAACTAAACAGGCTCCTGCAGTTCCAAAAAGACGTTAGGGGGCCCTGCACCTATTAACATGCACCTATTACTCACTGCCCTCTTTCTCAGTTACATACGTGACAACTTTGAAAGTCCCAGCATGGAAATGCAGTGGATTTATGAACTTTCATCATTAATTATGTAAATAAGTTGTTAATTTGAATGACTAGTATCTCATTATCTAAGTTTTCACTTAGGCTATCTACATACCAAAAATCTTGACGATCCGTCAGCACGTTCATATTTTCTCATTAATTATGCAAATGATGACCTCATTTGCATAATTGATATGTATTGACATTTCTCTCTTTCTCAGCTACATATGTGACAGGTTTGAAAGTCCTATCAGGGAATGCAGAGGATTTATCAACTTTCCTCATTGATTATGCAAATTAGCTATTGATTTGCTTTATTAGTATTTCATTGCTTAGGTCTTCATTTTGGCTATCTACATACCAAAAATCATGACGATCCGTCAACACATTCATAATTTCTCATTAATTCAATAACTATGCAAATGAGGTCTTCATTTGCATAATTGATATCTATCGACATTTCTCTCCTTCCCAGCTGTAATGAGACAAGTTTGAAAGTCCTATCATGGAATGTAGTGGATTTATAAACTTTCCTCATTAATTATGCTAATTAGCTGCTGATTTGCATAATTAGAATTCCATTATGTAAGTCATCATTCATTCTATCTACATACCAAAAATCATGAAGATCCGTTAACACGTTGTTGAGTTATTCCCATCTAAAGGTTGAAAGGAAACTGACACCTGCAGTTCAAAAAAGCCGCTAGGGGGCCCAAACTCACAGCCCCAAGAGCTATATACCACTCAAAAATCACGACCACAGCATGTCCAGAACACGAGATATCAAAAATTGAGTTTCCGCTGCAGTACCTTAGCAAGCCGCTAGGGGGCCCATTATCGAAATTGACCTTCGTTTTCCCGACCCCTACCAACCTACCAAATATCATCAGGATCCGTCCAAGGTTTCTGGAGTTATACTGTTTTCAGACAGACAGACATACAAGCCTAAAACATAACCTTAGCCATTCTGGCAAAGGTAAGTAGTATTACATTTTCCCACAACCTAGCTGCTACTGTCCCAAAAGTTCAACTTAATGTCTGCTCTGTATACACATGTACCAAAGGGCTTGCCACAAAGACTATAGGCCATTCCACTAAAGACCCATCTGTTGACATATAAGACCCCACCCATTTAGAGACATCACTACTTTTACTTTCACTTTCACGTTCTTTCATCGGCATAGCGATATCTCTATATGTCACTAACGTAGCAAAATAATTTTGCTTGAGTGAAAGCAAGACAAATTCCAAGCAGGGGAACGTGTGTGTTGCAGTACTTCTTTACTGTGTTAACTTCATGTTCTGTTTTCTATGTATTTTCCTCTATAAATGTATTCATTTTGCTTTATTTCTTTGAATTGTGACTTTCTTTATATTTATGTTTGAATATACAACGGTTACAGGAATATTATACTCCACATCTGTGTGTACAAGTTATATGCATGATATATTCGAAGCCACAATCCCAAGTATCATATAGATGCATGGTAATAAGTTTTGTTCTAGTACAATAACTAAATGATAATAACAATAATACAATACATTCATTCAATAACTAAAAAAAGCCATTTAACCATAATCTGCTGCTGTCTTTGGGTTTCTTGAAGAAATTGATGAAGTTCTCATAGACGACAAACGTGATACAGCAGGCAGGATCCACACTGCTTTGAATTCCTTCCAGTTCCACAGACACAGCAAAGAGGATGTTTGGCAACGCTGCACTGTGTATATTGGAAATTGCAGAAACACACACAGAAACACGGATTCGCACTCGCGCGCGCAGACGCACACATAGAGAGAAAAACACACACACGGACACAGCAGCCAAATCAAATAGGTGGCTGTGATGTGAACTTGCTTGTGAAGTACACCACCTAACAGTCGCCAAAGGCACTGCAGCATGTTATAAGACCATTTTCAGACAACACAGTTCACTCATCTCAGAGAACAGCAAAAAAAAGCAAATATTGTTGCATAGGGAGCCAACTACAGAATCATTTTTTTTTTACTTTCAAACACACCACAGTTCAAGCATATGCATGATGATGCTTTTGTTAGCCATGTAGTGCATTGCAGCTTGGCTACTCCAGCTTGTTGATTTAGCTAAGCACACCGGGTCATTCCTACTCTTCTATACTCGTGTTTAGGGTTCTTTTACATGTCATATGGAGTGCAACAGTTGATGTTTACTTTCAACACAAATCATCAAATTTTCAACAGCCACCATTGCCTTCTTCAGGATCTAAACTGATCACCAATCACTTCAGAACATAAGCAGGCAAGAGTTACAGACACGCGATCTTAATAACACGTGATCTTGCGGATACGTAACGTCAGCAATTAGTCAAACGTGCCAGGAAGTTAATAATATCCACCGTCTCTGTTCAGTGATGTCTGGAGTTACCCGATGTCTATGGCTTCCTTTATACCTCTAACAAAGTAGTCCTGTTCAGTATATAGTATTCTTTCTGACTTTGACTGGCAGCGTTTGTGTTCAAGGAATTTACTTCTCAGTCAGCATTCTGCCTCGCCAATGTAGAAACTGAGAGCTAGATTCCTTGAACATAAACGATCGCTGCCTGAATGCCTGAACAAAGTAAAATACTAGTAGGGGACATTTTTGATAAGGGGTGACTCAAATCTCATGTCAATTCAGCGCTTTAAAATTAGGAAAACTTGTAAATATATGTACTCTCTCCCGTCCATCTATACTTCCTTCACTCTCTCCCTCTGTCTCTCCCTCCCTGTCTTCTTGCTTCCCTCAATCCATCCAGAATGGTTTCATATCAACCTTCTTGTATCCAAAATTCCGAAGTAAAATGCTTGTTGATAATGTCCCGACCTGTCACTTCATAGCGCTTGTTAATAATGTCCCGACCGGTCTCTTTATAAACATTCAGAGACTGTTTCATAGATGTCATGAAAATATCGAAGAGGAATTCAACTTTGTTATGAAATGTTCTACCTACAGTAAAGAGAGAGAAGCATTGTTTGATAACATTAGAACCAAAACACACATCTTTCTTAATGGTGCACAGGACGATATTTTCCATACATACTGCTAACATGTTCAACTCATATATCCGTCTACGTAGATCAGTTTCTTTATAATTTATTCCAAATGCGAGACCAGATCAATCATACATGACTGTACTGTTATCAATAATATTTAGTTGTTCTGTATGTAGTCTCGTAGTACTATTGTCTATATTGCTAGTAGTTGTGATTGGTTGCAATACATTCACTGAACACACTCATTTCACATTAGCATTCTACTCTTTATTTCACCCCAGCGGTCTACAGCAGCGTTATGTGAACTATCTGTGTAAGATCAAGCAGGGTTCAAGTCTAGCAAGTGTCACTCTATTATTGTATGCATGTCTGATATAGGTAATCTCCAAGCAGATCCTACAATGGCATAAGAAAGTACCAACCTGGCCAAGGAGTGTAGTCAGTTAAGAGGTGACCATTTGCCCCGGTAGCAAAACACACTCCTAAGCCGGCTTCACTCCTCTGGCAGCTTTTGATACTATCTTATGCTACCGTAGGATCTGCTTGTAGATTAGATATAGGTAAATCACGGTGTGTCAAGTTTTTGTCAGAACCGTTCAGGTTTCACATGTCAGTATGTCTTAAATTGTATTTCATTAATACACAGGAAATTGATATAAAACCTAAAAAAATTACTCTTTTTCAAGTAAACACTATCAGTTCTACCACGTTTTCAAACAAAGCACTGCAATGCAAATCCCACCATTTCGATATCACTTATATTCTACTTGTTTCTCTTGACGCATTATACCTGTCATACATGTACATAAACTCGACTTTGATTTGCACCATATGCTTTTAACATGTATTTTGCAGCTAGCGGACACAGAGAACTTGCAAGACAGTGCACCGTACCTCCTTAGTCGTCCAGTCTCAGGAAACCATTTGTATAAGCCTCTAGAGTGACTTGTTTCGTACTTGCAATCACGGTAAAGCAACCACTAACATTTTCTTGTGCAAAGCTCTACAATGCATCACAATATTGAAAAACCAGCTAATACATTTATTTCAATTTTACTTTGCATCCTAGCACCACATAGAATGAGAGCCAATCTTTTAGAAGATTCCTAGAAACTTTTTGTTGTGTCGTTTTTTTCGCTGTCTTTCAGCTTCAGCCTCAGCTGCCCGTCTCCTCGCTTCCTCTTCTGCAGCCCGTCTCTTCGCTGCTTCTGCATCCCTCTCGGCCTCGGCACGCCTCTGTGCCTCGGCAGCCCTCGCTGCTTCAGCCCTTGCCAGACGTTCCTTTTCAGCGGCTCTTTCCGCTGCTGCCTTGGCCTCTTGTTTCTATAGAGAAATAAGGAGGAATTCATGAATAAATGCTTATCTAAAATGCATAGGCGTGTGGCGCAGCGACAGCATGTTTGACTCAGGACCGAGAGGTTTCGAGTTCGAATCCTGCCATGTCACCAATCTTGTGCCCTTGGGAAAGGCACTTAACACGGCTTTCCTCACTTTACTCAGGTTAGAATAAGTACTAGCTTGAATTCGGCTAGGGCCGTACCTCGGATAGGACGTTAGATGGAAGTCCAGTGTCTAGGGAGAGTAGGGGACCTTCCCGGTGTGAGTGGATCAAATCATTCCGGCCTTCGTAACCCCTGCTTCGCCTATTAAGTCAGTGAAGTCAAGCTTGCCTAAACTTGATGTTTATGACTTAGGGAGAACAAATGCTGCTACAGTTATCAATATAGGCCGCTCTTCATCTTCAGACCCTACAAAGTTGATTAAAAAAGGTATGAAATTTCTGAACATGTAATTAGTGGATGGGTAACGTATAGAATCATTTATAAACTTATATTACCCTGATAATCCTATTTTGGAAATCCCAAGAAAGTTCGTTTCTAAAAAAAATCGCTTGACTACAGACACTTATTCATTCTTTTGCAAAAATATAAAATAGTCCCTGCCTTTCTTTGCTCTTCCTTAACCCGGCGATCTTCCTCCACCAGTTTGTTGTCGGTGTCTCTGATCGTGTTCCTCCTGGTCGTCTCCGTGACACGGAAGGTCTCCAGTACTTTCTCAACTGCTGGGCCTTTTCCAGAAGCTAAAGATGCAACAACGAGGCAGTTAGCATCTTTGTCGTAATCGTCCTTTGGTACAACACGAGAAATTCACAATGCGGAAATAAAGATTTTTTTACAAATCAGCCGAAACCATGGCTAAAATGACAAAACCACCCCTGCAGTTCTGGAAACCTGCAGATAGGGGGCAAATAACCTACAAAACGTCTTCCCTGAGTAACACAATCACCTGCCACAAAAAAATAAAAACCACAGAAAACACACACAAAAAAAACATCTGCTGCAGTAGCAAATGGAAAGCCCAAAGTCGCCATTAAGATTGGTCTTTTAATATCTATCCGCATATCAATTAGCATTCCAACTCACCCATGCCATGCTTATTTACGCTGACCAATGCATTCGGTAAGAGCTATATAGGATTTTTGCTCTTTGCAATAAATTACATCATTGTGTACCAAGGTATCTCACCTTTTTGCCTGTAGGCACTGTAGACAGCATCCGCTTCCCTTACATAGGTATTGAATCCACCGATTCTGTTGTACACGCCCTTCCCCACTTTCTGTCGGACGGGCTGGTCGACTTCTTTGATGATAGCCTCGCAGAGGTCCTTAGACTTGTCGCTGTTAATATTGAGCAGAGCAAGGCGTTCTGTCTCAAGTTTCCCCTGAAATGGAAGAAAGGAGGCACAGTGTAAGTTTAATTTGATAACGATAGTTCACCTTTATCCGCGGGATAGCCTATATCCGATGTTTTGAAAAACGGGGTCGATAATAACTCGACGAACGGTGGTTTTAAACTGCAATACAATATTGGAATTTGATACCACCGTCCGTCTACCTTATTCATATCCGGTTTTAAAACCACGAATATAGGTTACCCGGCGGATAAAGGTGAACTGGAGGTATCATTTAATAAGTCAATGTAGATTTTTGGCATCTTCACCTTAGCTGCACTGGTTGACGCTATGCATCGAGGATGCCCCTACCGTACTTACAGCTTCTCCTTTGAATCAGATCTTCAACTGACCTATATTAATACAGTGAATGGCAATATAAAGGCCACTAACCTGGAGGCGTTTCTTCCATGTTCCAACTTTGTCCCATTTCCCCACGTCTGCAGACAGCTTGGAGACTGCACTCTCTGCTGCAGTCTTGATGCGCCTGTTGCAGGTCTCCTCGTCAGTCGGCATCTGTGGCTTCACTGTTTTCTCCACGGACTCTTGAAACGCTTTCATCTGCTCTTCAAAAGCCCGACTGCACTCTCCTTCTGCCATGGCCTCGTAAGCACCGAGTACTGACGGCAGGGCGTTTGGGTCGTTGATGGCGTTGACGTAGTACCGCAGAATGTGGAGAAGACCTGAAACATATAGCAAGGCCATTGCCATCATCATCATCATCATTTGTCATCCTCATGATGAGGTGGAACAAGTAAAGTTTGACTTCCAGTACAGTCTGTCATTCATCGCTGAGAGGAGTTCTGGACCATACAGTCCAGTTTCTAATTCAAAAAGCTTCTTCAAAGTTACCCTTGAATTGGGCAAAAGTTTTCTGGCTGGCTCTGTGCTACGAGTCACATGGCCGGCAAGGAGTAGTCGGCGTTGTTTAACAACAGATGTAAAATTTGGTAATGACCAATATAGCTGACTATTTGTTATGTGTTTCCACCATGGTGTATCATACATTACCATTAACATCCTTGTATGAGTACCATCAAATTTGGAGCGTGACGTGTTCATTGCCATGAGCTCATATTATAGTGGCAGCTGAAAGACTTGGAAAGGTTTATGGAAAGGACTGTTCCTTGAGTATGCCCATTTCAATAACTAAATATTGTTGTTATTGTAAGGAAACAATTTCAATAAGTCCGTCGAGAAACAAGCATTTGATATTCTAGATCATCGACCTTGTACCTGAACTCCGAAATGTTTCTGACACAATTTTTCTGAAATTCTGAATGCATTCAGATGATTTTTCTCTAAAGTGTCTTTAGGAAACAATATATGTATTAGAATAATTTTCTACGTTTTATGTTTAACGCCGTACCTGAGGTTCTTATGTCATCTCCGTTGACCCTCTTGACCATGCCGGAGTTCCAGATCTCACGGGTGAAGTTGTCAACGGTGTCTTTGTAATCCGTTTGTAGAACGTCGTCTCCTGCTTTGTCAAGGTTGCTGAAATGCATAAAAAATATCAGTGTATTCCTGCTGTGGCTACAGAAGAGCAACATCCCTATACATCTAATACAGACATAAGGGTAACTATTTTTCAGCCTTGTCACTCACTTGACGACTTTCGGCAGTATTTGTTGATTGCCAGAAGGACGCCGAACTTCAAAAATGCCCATGCAGAATTGTAGTGTAGTGCATTGTTCGCTTGAAAGTTTACCTTCTTTGGGCATATAGACTTATACATTAAATGGGGCTAATTAACTCATTAAAAGAATACGGGGCGTATTACTATCGAAAATGTCTGTTAGATCTAGCATTCTTTGTATACATGTGACGGAGGCTACAAAGACACTAATGCAGAAACATAATTTATTGGAAACAAAGGTACATACCTCAGGATATCGGAGTCAATGGAAGGTGCAGGAATCAGTCGGAGATGCCGTTTAGGGAAGAACGCCTTGACTGCTTCAGTCATATCGTTGTGGGAGCGGATCGCCTTGGTGAGGCCGTCTTTTCGCTCCAACATGACCTCCAGAAACTCATCAGGGGTTAGGCGTCTTCCGTTTCTCTGAACAGAACAGAAATAATTTACGTTCAGGCTACAAATAAGCTACTCGGAAATTTTTTTCTTAAGAATCTCTTAAATCATATTTTTCGAACATCTTTTTCAAAGGTTCAGTCTTTATGTGTCGAAGGTGAAGGGTATGCTTGAAAATCTAATTCAATGACCCAATACGCTTTTCTATATGATAAAATTGTCTAGTAAGTAAGTAGACATAACTCTCAGCCTAAGGTGACAGCTCACGCGTCACAAATGCCACAGAAGACCACTCAAGGGACCTATAAAATCTGGTCTATGTGGACAGGTGGTTACTATTCACAGGATTCGTAATTCTTGGCTCAATGGAAAAATCATCTAAGGGACCTAAGTGGTCGCATTGGTCATTTGGTCTTTATGCAAAGTAAACGATACAGTGCAGTATGCAACACAATACGATAGCAAAGTTTACTGATTGAAAAAAAAAAGATAATTACTTCATATGAGTTGCCTTCAAAGATCTGCATACTATCACAACTAATGATAAACTATGACACTTACTTGAGGTGGTTTCAGGTGCGCGTCTTGGACGGCGACCCACAGCTCGGGGAAGTGGTTACCAAGGTTGTTTCCTCCGTCGTTACCATCTTTCTGAACACGGACATGCTCTGCGAGATCTCCCATCAACCTGAGGTTGAGAAAGTATGCATTGGACAATGTACTGAACATACTTTTTGTGCAAAACCCCTAATATTGGTAAGCTCCATGAATGGATATGTACATAGCACATTCATTCGTTGTCATGGCAACTATAGATGACAACATTTCAATGACATCAGCTATCTGACATACGATAACACATCACCTACCTGAGCTGAGAAACAAAGCTGTGGTCTGGGTTCCCCTGGAGGTTGAAGACCAGGTGGTTTGAAAGCAGGGTGGCCAAAACCAGATACTTCATGTCTTTCTCGTTCTGTTCCTCGTCAGAGTAGTCACCCAGGCCTGCAAAGAGAGTTTTGCATTCGTTACTCGCTTGACACTTTATAGCCTTAAATCTAACGTTAACATTCATTTCTTGTGCAAATATTGAATAAAGATATTCAATTAACACAGCCGCTGCTATATTTGCGGTCCCCAACGGCTACGTTTGAAGCCCCAAACTGTTACGTATCGTATCTGTAAGCAGCGACATCTAAATCTATATCTGCAGTGCAATGTGAACCAGTAAGAATTGCCCTGGGAAAGGTGACAGTCACTAAAACGTCGATGTCGGTGAAATTATAATAACAGATTCTCTTTATTCAGTGACTTACTTACCTGATTAAACTATTCATGGAGCTGAAAATATTCTTTTTCCATACATTTCCGTATATTTGCGTAGTCGTTTACCAAAATATTACTTTACCTTCAGTGTCGACAACCATCAGATACCGGTTGGTCTGAACGGGATGGGGACCGATCCAGAACCAGAAATCCTTTGTTTTAGACTCCATTTCGTCTCCAAGCGGGAATCCAGACTTCCTTTTGCACAGGAGATTGGCAAAATGAGATTTTCCCTTCCTCATCGGCCCCACCACTGCCACCACGTCCACGGAGCGAGGCTGGAGGTTGGAGATGATCCTCTCCGCTTCAGGTGAGATGTAGATCTGTCTCCGGTTGTCCACCACCCGCGTGGATGTGAGCTTTATTGGACCATTCATGGTTCTTCCTGTGGATGATAGAAATTATGTCAGAGGCTGATAACGTTAACCTATTCTTGCATTCAGTTGTCTGTTCAATTTTTCTGGTTGGTTTAATATCGTCTTCCAGTTGGTTCCT